>NW_025421849.1:0-204647 GCF_011764305.1 Mustela putorius furo | reverse complement strand
TATATATAAAGAAAATAGGGACTATTTTCCCTTTTTTTTGAATTTTTTAAAATACCTTTATTGAGATATGTTGCTTTTTTTAAATTTACTTTTTATTTTCAGCATAACAGTATTCATTATTTTTGCACCACACCCAGTGCTCCATGCAATCCATGCCCTCTATAATACCCACCACCTGGTACCCCGACCTCCCACCCCCGCCCCTTCAAAACCCTCAGATTGTTTTTCAGAGTCCATAGTCTCTCATGGTTCACCTCCCCTTCCAATTTCTCCCAAATCCCTTCTCCTCTCTAACTCCCCATGTCCTCCATGCTTTTTGTTATGCTCCACAAATAAGTGAACCCATATGATAATTGGCTCTCTCTGCTTGACTTATTTCACTCAGAATAATCTCTTCCAGTTCTGCCCATGTTGCTACAAAAGTTGGGTAGGGACTATTTTCTAATATATATATATATATATATATATATATATATATATATATATATATATATACGATAATGATATCCTTATTATTTCCTATTTTGTACGTTTGGTCTTGTCCCTATTTTCTTAATCAAGTTGGATGGTAATTTGTCTTTTTATAAATATTTCCAAAGCCCAACATATCTCATTAATTAAGTCTGCTGTTTTATATTCTCCACATCACTAATTGTTTTTGCTTTTATTTCCTTCCTCATGCCTTCTTCTGGTTTATTTTGTTGTCTTTGTCTGATTTTTTTTTTTTGAGCTGAGAATTTAATTAATTAACTTTAATTATGTAAATGTTCATGCTAATAAGGTTAGTGCTATTAACTTCCCCCGATCATAGCTTTCTGGGGTGTGCTGTTCTCATCATTTTAGTTTTAGTTTAGAAAATTCTGTAACTTCATCTTTAATTTCTTCTTTCACCCAAGGGTTGTTCGGTAGGTTTATTAATTTCCAAGTGGAAAGGCCTTTGTGTTTTAATTTCTAGTTTCATGGCAGATCATAATGTGCAATATTTTCTACATGATCTCACACACGTGCGTGCATACACACAGATCCCATGCACATGTGAGAAATGAGAGTAACTGTGAGGTCAGGGTGCACATTAATACATGTCTGTGAGATGTATCGTACTGACAGTGTTCATCAGGTTTCTGACCTCCTACAAGTTGTTTGCTCACTTGGTCTGCCTGCTTCTGTGAGAGGAATGGTCACATCTATTAGCGCATGTCCAGCCATATTTCCTTCCATCCGCTGAAGTGGTTACATCATAATGCTGTACCATATTGTATTATATTTATATAAACACTGTGATGTATCATATTTGCTGTGTTACTTGGTTCATAAGCATTCACGCACATTAAACTTAGCAGATCGCGGCTTTGGGGTGAGAAAGTATGCTTCTGGATTACAGTTCATGCTTTTTGGCTTAAGCTTACTTTGTCTGATGTCGGGATAACTGCTCTCTTTGAGTTTCTATTTATATTGTATAACTTTGTCCACATCTTTGCTTTTGGTCCCTTTGAATCATTTCTATTAGGTTTGTTTCTTGTATGGACCATCTAATTGAGTCTTTCTTGATAAGCCAGATTGAAAATGTCTCTTTTCCTTTCTATGGTTGAGTTAACTCCATCTACCTTTACTGAGATGATTGATGTATTTAGTCTTATCTTTGTCATAATATTTTACAATTTTGTGTATTGTGTTATATTTTTTATGTTCTTTCTCTACCAAAGGTAATTGCCTTTTCTTCCTTTTCTTTTCTGATTTTAACCAACTCTCTTTTCATTACTTCTTCATTTTTGTCCATGTCTGTCCTTTTATTTTTTTTTAAGATTTTATTTATTTATTTGACAGAGAGAGGGGGACAGAAGCTGGGGGAGTGGGAGAGGGAGAAGCAGGTCTCCCACCGAGCAGGGAGCCCGACATGGGGCTCGATCCCAGGACCCCGGGACTGTGACTTGAGCTGAAAGCAGACGCTTACGATTGAGCCACCAGGTGCCCCCATGTCTGTTCTTTGTTTTTCAGTTTCTAGTTCAAGCTTCTTTTCTCAACGTACTCAGACATTTGTTTGCATATATTTATTTCCATGAGGATTGTTGTTTTAGAGTTTTACTCTTTCCATTATTATTTCTGTGGGGAAAGTTTTCTTCAGTTGATTTGTGGTGAATTTTGTTTTCTAAGACCTGACAATAATACTACTTTTTTCTTGTTAATTCTGTAATTTTGCGATACTTTACAAGATTCTTAGTTTAAAGACTTGCCTACCTGCCAGAGTAGCCATGTCAAGACACTCCAGTGGGTTATTTGTTGTTGTTTTTTTATGGGAAAAATATTGCATGTCCTTTATTTCTTTGACTCTCTTTTGTTCTGGGAACTCTAAATATCCGCCTTTAGCTTGGTGCCCTTTTCCACCCAGTGCTGAAGAGGCTTTCTCCTTCCAGTTTGCCTTTCTTCTCCCCAAGGCAGCTCTGTGTCTTGAGGAATGCCTCTTCCAACAGCACATACCTTTGTCTCTTCTGAGAGGTTCATGGACTGACCTACCCAGACACATTTTAGTACTTTTGTACATAATGCAAACCTAGTCTTTCTGGCAATAGTTTCGGATCACACTTCATCTTCTGATAGCTTTCTTTTTCTTTATTTTTCAGAATTTATTTTTGTTCTGTTTTTGCTCATCAAAAAGCCCTTTAAGTGGCCTTGTTAAATTCAGGGGTAAGAGAAAAACATGAGAAATGACAGATTGAAATTGATTGATTTTTTTTCTTGTTTACTTATAGATATTTTGAAGTTTGGGCAAGTTATTCTGAGGACATGGTTTTCGTGTAGCTGTATCCCCCCTTCTGTTCCACACGACCTTGTGAGAAAACATGAGAGACAGGAACACAGAGTACTATTGTTTTTTCCCACTGCCTTGTTATTCCTTTTGATACTGTTCCACAGACACCACGGGTCTGCACCTTTCTTTACAAATCTTTTTTTCCCTCTGTTTTTCCACATCAAATAATTTCTACCAACCTATTCTACATGCACTAGGGCTTTTCCTGAATCATCTCCATTCCAGTGTCAAGACCATCCATTGACAATTTTTAAAGATATTGTATGTTTACTTAAGAAATTGGATTTTTTACTTTCAGCATTTTTATTTATTCTTTTTCATATTTTTCCCTCTGAAAACCTATTTATTTATTTATTTATTTATTTAAAAGATTTTATTTATTTATTTGATAGAGAGAGACACAGCGAGAGATGGAACATAAGCAGGGGGAAGGGGAGAGGGAGGTTTCCTTCTGAGTAGGGAGCCTGACTCAGGGCTGGATCCCAGGACCCTGGGATCATGACCTGAGCCGAAGCAGACACTTAATGGCTGAGCCACCCAGTTGCCCCCAAACTTTTCCTTTTTAAATTAGTCTTGAGCACAGTTACAATAGCAGCTTTACAAATCATTGCCTCCTGATTCCCACATCTGTCAACTCTGAGTCAGTGTCTCCCACTGATTTGTTTCCTAATGAAAAGCTACATTCTTTTCATATATTGACTAATTTGGGATCATCTCCTGGACAGGGTTAAAGTCACATGCAGAGACTCTGTTATTGTCTGCTAAAGACTGTTGGGTTTTTAGTTCTTCTACTGGGTAATTAACTTGATTGGACCCAAACAGCAAAGTCTGTCTTTTCAGCACCAGCCCACATTCAGGTTACTTCTTCCAAGTCTCGTTCTCATGGGTGCTTAGATTCTGTACCATTTACACATCATTTAGTAATAAAATGCCTGCTCTCCAGTGCCTTCAGATAGGTTTTTTTTTTTTTTAATTTGTACAATATTTATAGTTACGTGTCTTAGAATCAGCCCAGGACAAACTTCCTCTTTTGTTACCGAAAGTGGAGCCTACCATTACTATTTGAAGTAAAGATAATCCAAGTCCAAAGAAAAAGAAACTTACATGAGAGATTTTTTCCCCTGTGGGAACGATGTTCATAAGATTATCAAAGTTAGCAAGGCTAACCCATCTACCACAACGAGGAAAACCTGGAATTATTTTTTTTTTAAATCCCCCGTAATTGAATTTCTGTCTTTGAGTAATAAGATCGGAAGGCAATTCTCGGCAGGAATCTCGGGGTTGTGTACTCTCACTGCAAAGGGGAAATCGGGGAAGCGCTACTGTACATTTCCAAACGGTCATCTCTGTGGCCTTTTGTAAGAGTGTAACGTTTCTAGTTCAGGCTTGTAACTAGAGTCAGAAGCCAGGGGTGGTACCCCCTGATTTTACCCCATGAAGTTTTGCACCTTAAATGAAGTAGTACTTTGCCACCACGTCAATGTAATTACTAGTATCTTTAAGAGCGATAGACACATGACTGATGAATTTGTGAATGCTACATCTGAAACTAATGATGTAGTATATGTTGGCTAATCGAATTTAAATTGGGGAAAAAAAAGAGTGATGGTATTTTTGGACTTCAGATTTTGTGTTTCTCAGGATAAGCCCAATACTACAGCTGCCCAGATAATTTCAACAAGGACATATAAAATTAAAGTAAGTCACATTTTATTCTTATGATGCATTTTCTCAAACATTTTACAACTCAGAGTAACCTTGGTAAGGACATGAAGAAATGAGACTCAGGTTAAGAAATTTTTAACTGACAGTTTTGGAACTTGAAAGAAGTTTCCCCAATACAGGCAATGTTCTAACTCATTGTCCTTCCCTTTCCCCTGAGGAAGGGTGTCATGCTAAGTGTCAACTAATATGGAAAATTATTTACTTTGTAATTTCCCCACCTCTACAAATATAAAATAAAGTAAATTACCCTTACCCACCAAATTAAATGATATTTATTTGTTTTTTTCTCAATGGTGTTTGGCTGGGAGAGGGGAAGCTATGTGCCATGGTTTGGCAGCCTGGGTTTTTTTCCCCCTATTTATTTTCTTGTTATTTCCTGTCTACTTGTTTTCTTATTTAGTTTCTGCTGCTGATACTAAAGGGAGGACAGGTTGTTAGGCATACTACTGTGTTGTAAACACAACTTGAATGGAAGAAATGGGGAATAAACATGCACAAGTGGAAGGGACTGGTGCTGTACCTATGGAAGAGGTCAATGCCTTAAACATTTTAATTAATTAAGGGGAACTAAGATATCTGCATGTACCTTGGGTAAATGTGGCTGTTCATTTTTGTTTTTGATTGAATAAGACCAAAGATAAGACATTTTTATGGAGTTGTGACTTTACAGTAGGCTTGATGATACACATAGAAAGCAAAAAAAAAAAAAAATGCAAAGTAAAATTAGTACTCTTGGCGGATTTATAAAAGTAGAGTAGATCATGCCATTGATTCTTGAGTCGTCTTTCACATGACTAGGAAGCGGATGTATTTAATAAAGGAGCAACTTCAGATTGTTTTGCTGCTTTATCTCTTCATGTGGTCAAGAGCATGCGGGTGTGAAGCAACACTGTTAGTGTTCACAGTTCCTTCTGCACTCCGGACATATCATTGTCAGAATATTGCACCTTAGCTAAAGAACACTCAGGCTGTGGAAACCAGATAGAACATGTATCTCAGTAACACACGCATGTCTTTTCAAAGGAGGAAAAAAATTCTTGACACTCTTGGTTCAGACTCCAGAGGATATGTTAGAATGTTTACAAATTGCCAGGAATAATTTTCACTAAGAAGATTGATAGCTTCAGTGAGGACAAATATCTTAAGAAGATGAGGCCACTGGTCATTGTTCACTTGAGCAAAATACTTAGGAACTCTGAGTGCTTTTAAAATCAGAACAGAGCCATTAAGCACTCTGCACATTCTCGAGAAGACAAAGAGCCACCACCTACCACCGCTTGCAATTCAAAAGTATATTTTTTATTCAAATTTGCAGTTTAATATGTGAAACTTTTTCTTATTATTTAAAAGAAAGTTAGGAAGACTTCAAGGATATAAGAGGAAGAAAGAGCATTGCTCCTGTCTTTACTACAAGAAAAGTCAAGCAACACTCAAATTGATGTCTCTAATCGAACCCATCAGAGAACTGAAGTTGGAGGGCAAACTAACCCAAAACCTAGACAGAAATATGTGCCTGCAAGAAGAAACAGCATGCAAAGCAATAATAGGGAAGATGTTCAGTGTTTGTAGTTTATGTCAAAACTAAAATGTATAAGAACAATGTGCAGTGGATGGCATAGAAGAATGAGAAATGAGCACATTTCTTATGCTACAGGTTAAGAGGTATGATATTATTTGATTATTAATTCAAAATCATTTAAATGCATGTATCATAAAAACTAGGGCAACCATATATAGTTTTTCAAAGATGTGTGAATACTAAGTCAATTATAATAAAAATAAAATAATAAAAGTGTTGAACTCTGAGAAAATGGAAAAAGGAACAAGAAAGAAAAAAACAGGACAAATAGAAAACATCTAGCAAAAAGATAACAGTAAAGGTCAATAAAACCAAAAGCTGATTTTTTCAAAGATTAAAGAAAATTGATACAATTGTAGTTATTCTTTTCAAGCAGACAAAAAAAAAAAAAGAAGATACAAATAAAATTAGAAATGGAAGAGGAGACATTATGACTGATAACACAGGAATCATTAGGATCATAAGAGAATACTGTGAAAACTATGCCAACAAATTGAACAACTAGAAAGAAATGGGTCAATTCTTAAAAATATGCAATTCACCAAACTGACTCACAAAGAAATAGAAAATCTAAGCAGAGAGATCACTAATAAGGAGATCGGGTCGGTGGTCAGAAGCCTCCCAATATTTGTGGAGCATAACAAATATCATGGAGGACAAGGGGTATTAGAGAGGAGAAGGGAGTTGGGGTAAATTGGAAGGGGAGGTGAATCATGAGAGACTATGGACTCTGAAAAACAATCTGAGGGGTTTGAAGTGGTGAGGGGGTGGGAGGTTGGAGTACCAGGTGGTGGGTGTTATAGAGGGCACCGATTGCATGGAGCACTGGGTGTGGTGAAAAAATAATGAATACTGTTTTTCTGAAAATAAATAAATTAATTAAAAAAAAAAAGAAACCTCCCAATAAACAACAGTCCTGGGCCAGAACAGATTCACTGGTGAGTTCCACCAAATATTCAACGAATTAATACCAATGCTACTCAAACTCTTCCAGAAAATGAAAGAAGACAAACACTTCCAAATCCATTTCATAAGATCAGCGTTACCCTGATACCAAAACTAGGTTAGAACAAGAGAGCAACAAGAGAACAACATATAGGCCACTATCCCTAATGAACATAAAGGCAAAAATCAAAACTAGACCTTTTGTGTTGATCACTTTGCAATCCAGACAAATATCATCATGTGGTACATCTGAAACTATATATTATTAACTGTCTACTATATGATAAATAAATTTAAAAATTTGGTAATGTACTTCTTAAAGTAGCTCTACAAAACAATCTACTAGTGTATTAATTAGATAACTTTTGACCTCCAAATGAGGGCATCTGTAGTATGGAATTTATCAGTCTGGTTTGCCAAGGAGAAGAGTGTGTTTGATGTTTCCTTTTCTTAAGTACCAATAATGTCAGTAAGACTGTTTTGTTTTGCAGAAACCTAACTAGCATATTCCATTCTAAGCAGCTTTAATATTTACTGTAATGCCAAAGTGATGCTAGCATTGTTTACAGATTGTGAGACATAGGCTTGAGCAAACTACTTGTCTATAATGAATTTTCTAATCACAGGAATGTTTATTGTAATATATACTACTATTCCCAATATTGAGCAAATACGATTAAGTTTTAACTGGAGAAAAAGTGAAAAATAAGAAAACATGATCAGTTTAGTAGATGCAGTAAAAGATTTAACAATATTGAATGTCCATTCATGATATACTAAAAAAGAACCCTCAGCAAGCCTAACCTTGTAAGGAAATTTGAACCTAATGAAGGGCATTTACAAAACTTGCAGCCAATAGCATGTCTAATGGGGAGATATTGAATGCTTTCCCCAAAAAATTAGGAACAAGGAAGGACATTCACTGTCATCATTTGATTTGGGGCCATTGCTGTGCCCAGGGCCCAGGCTGCTCCCAGGGC
The DNA here is from genome assembly GCF_011764305.1 of Mustela putorius furo. Classification (NCBI taxonomy): domain Eukaryota; kingdom Metazoa; phylum Chordata; class Mammalia; order Carnivora; family Mustelidae; genus Mustela; species Mustela putorius. The sequence continues at coordinate 196,612 of NW_025421849.1, read as the reverse complement.
TCCCGCTGGCCCCAGTGCCCACCTGTAATGCACCTGGGGTCAGGACTGGTACTCAGACTCTGCTTTGATGAGATGCCTGTAAGGGGCTCTGGCCAAGTTGTGCATAGCACCCTATCATGAGACTTCCCACATGAAGGCTGACTCCATCTCATCCTCTCCCTGGGTCAGGAGAGAGATCTTTAGAGAATATTCTCCCACAGAGGGGAGCGTGACCTCTTGCTCTCCAGGGCTGCCTAGGGTCTCGGCTGATGACCTCAGTTCCCATGAGTATGATATGATTGTAGAAACTGACAGGGGTCTAACTCGGAAGGGAGGCTTCAGGGTGACTGACAAATTTAAGAAAAGAAGCAATGATGATAGAAGACACTCTGATAATGGCAGAGAATCACAGTAAGGCTTTAGACATTTCCATCAGTGTGTCACCCTTTTCTTCCTGTTAGAGGGAGCATTGGCTTTGCCTTATTGATCTGCCCTGGAATCAGGAGTGATCCAATTAGGATTGAGAGCATAGACAGGCGAGGCCTGACCTGTCAATTAGCAGTTCCCATCCGGTTTGTGGAAAATGTGCCGTCTTGTCTATGAGCACATCTGTATGCAGGGAGTAGGCCACACTCTCAATAAAATGTGAGCTATTCTGATCTCCAGGTTTGCAATCAGCCGTATCAACATGCCATGACTTTCATCAGATGCTGGATCTGGAGGTTCATTCTTTAACTATGTAAATGCTAGAACCTGTATTTTCCCTTCAACAAGAATAACCATTTTTCTTTTTTAATACGAGTAATTAGCCAACTACAGAATGAGCACTCTGCAGAACAGGACAGCACCATGGACCAGACCTCGGAGGGATGTAGGGATGAAGCCCTGGGATGAGGGGACTGTCACCAGGGTCCTAGGACCCTCTCCTCAGGCTCTGTGAGGAGGGGCCGGGCGGGGAAGCCAGGACCCTCTCCTCAGGCTCTGTGAGGAGGGGCCGGGAGGGGAAGCCAAGACCCTTTACCTCTTCCACCAGATCAACACAGCCTTGCCGGCTTTCCTCACTGACACTGGGACAAGGATTTCATTCAAATGGTGTGCCCCACCAACAAAGACAAGATCTTCTTCAGACTTCACCAACTTCAAAGAGATGAGCACAATTATCCAATAACAGCACCATCAATGCTGGCAAATTAAAACGGGAATGGGGTGATCTTGATGAATGCTTCTAGCAACTCTCAGAAACTTAGAGAAGTTTAGAAGAATTTTCAGTTTTTCTTATTTCTCCAAGAATTGTATCTACCTTCTGATGTTTTATTTCCCCCAGAGAATGTTACCAACAGACTTAAACTAGAAATAGGGATAGTTCGAAATTCAGGAGGCTTAGGGAGCCAGGAAAGTAGGGTCACCTCCCTGCTGCTGGATGGCTCAGAGACACACTGGACACAAACAGAGCCTATCAGCACCCCCATGATTAAAAAAAGACCAAACCTCACCAAGAAAACTCTAAAGTGCACTTATTTACTGTCTGATTTGACATTGTTTCTCTCTTAATAACACCCTAAAGTCATTTAAAGTCCCACAGAAGTCTAGATATGCATGATAGTATTTATGCAACTTTCCAAACTGATACCATTTTATGGGAACACATCTAAACAATTACCAGTCTGGCAAAACTTTTATACTTTATGTGGCCAGAAAGTTGCAGGGGTTGTTCAGCAGTGCGATCAATGATCCAGGAACACAGAGACAACCAGGCCGTGCTAAGGGACCCAACCCCTAGCTATTGCAAATCTACTGAAGATGAGAGAAAAAGTCGAAATTATTCACGTCTTTCTAATACTTAGAAACTGGTTCTGTGTTTCCAAAACTGGCTGATTGTCGTGGTTTGTGAAATGTACCTTTCCCAGCTGGATGGGCAGTAGTTTATTCTGCATGGAGTAGCACTGGGGAAAATTCAAAGAGCGTGCAGAAGTTAGACATGCAGGGGTTATTCCCAGGCCCCTATCTAACCAGCTCTCCCCTTGCACATCTGCCTCACAGCTAACACTCTTTGGGGCACAATCAAGATGCAAGTCCTGGGCAAGGTTTGCCAAAGTTATGTGAGTCCAGAAAAGGCATTCCCCTCCAGCCCAAATGGAACCGATGGATTACTGCCAAAGAGAGAACAGAGGCCTCCTCAGGGGTCAGACATTTATAAAGTTCCTGTATCCAAAGTTCTGAAATCATTTCTAGGTATTGCTTCATCTCCCAACATCCTTGTGACATGGGAGAACCCATTACTGGCCATCGTTAGATCTGTAAAGCAGAGTGGCAAGCTGTCGACACCAAGGACGACTCCCTGTCATTTAACCCAAAAACGCTGTGGAGCAGTTCTGCGACCCCTTTTGCTGTCGGCTCAGTTTTGCGTCTTGCAACAGCACCACTTACTCTGTTATCTTTAGCTCAACGACTAGGCTGCCAAGGTGTCATGGCTCTGGCTTTTGTAATAAGGGAGCACAGACATGACGGGTTTGCACTTAAAGCCAAAGGGAACAGAGGATTTGTTCCCAGTAAGGAAAAAAGAGTAAGAGATGTGGATCCCACCATTTTTTCAAAGCAAGCACGCACTGGCTACCTGCAACAAAATGTCAAATAATTCGTTGCTGAATTTAAGCAATGGGGGTAGTCCAACCCAGTGGAGGGACAGGAGCCAGAGCCATCTTCAGGGCACCCCACCCTCCAAGGCCAGGGTGTGGCCTGGCACCCACACAGGTCGTGATGGCATAAGCAGCTCCATTCATCTCCTCAGGCCAGTTAGACCTTGAGGGACAAGTTCCTGTACTTCCTTCCTCTGCCTGAGAAACGTTTTCATGGGTTTCTGTCATTTTGGAGTAACTGGAGTTTTCAGCTGAAGGGAACTGTCTCTTCTCGATACCAGCATGCTCTGAGAATCATGCATTTTAATAATTTAATCTTCTTAACAAAAATGACTTTAGAAATTTTTTTTTTTTTAATTTAGGAATCTTCAAATACTGTGGACTGTTGGGAAATATTTACCAGAGAGTCTGACATAGTTTTGAATCATTTTAGTTTTAGTTGAGACACATGAGGTCAATGGGAAGGGAGATCCCCCTTGCTAGCAAATGGTGTGAACATCTTCCCCAAGCACGGGATGGTCAGGGGCTCTGTGTTTTTCCATGAAAGTTGCTTTGAAGGTGCCGTATGGCTTTTAGCCTCCCTCCTGCCCACCAGATAAAATGCTGTGTAGAGGGTATTAAGTTCGGCTTGTCTGACTGCAGTGAGGTGTCTCAGGAAGGAGGGCGGGTGGAGATGAAATCTCCTGGGAACACGAGTTATTTCCAGGGATGCAGGTAGCAGCGCGCTTGCCCAAGCTTCGGCAAGTCCATGTGGTACCAGCTGTTATCACCCAGAGGACTGAGCCGAGAGAGTGCAAGCAGAAACCTGGTCTCTGTTGGCCCCCAGGCAGGAGGGGCAGTCCGTAATCCCAGAGGCAGCCGTACCAGGGGAGTGAGGTTGGAAAAAGCTTCGCAGTAAGAATGCCCAGACCTTCCAGGGCGGGCAGGGCAGGCAGGAAATCCGAAGCTGGCACACGTGTGCAGGGGTGGTGGTGGAGGGGCTCACTGGGGCAAATCAGGAAGCAGAGAGACGCTGGTACAGGGGAGGGCAAATGCTGGGGTGTTGAGTCTGCTGTGGCTGAAAGAGCTTCAGGCCTCGGCCTGCGGAGACTCAAAAACCCCCTTGTTCGTGCAGCTCTCCGGGCTACACGTCACAGGCTATGAGTAGTTGGGCTGCATGAACAAGCCGCAGACCATTTCTAAGGAAGTTCAGCCTTATTACATCTGAGAAAATGCAGTAATGAAGGAGCAGGTGACCAATTACTGGAGGAAAAGTTCCTCAGGAGACCAGCCTTCATCAATGGATAGGAAAGATTTTTTCTCAGCCCCATCAGCTGCTTGTGTACAAATGCAGGATTCCCAGGAATTTAAGCATCCTGCACAATTACGCATTCTTTTCTCATTTCACCACTCTGCCTCACCTCCTGTCTTGTATCAAGGTTATATTCTTAACTCCTGATGCCATACCCTCAAGTCCCCCCACCTTTTTCTTTTCTTTCTTTTTTTTTTTTTTTAATCAGTTGGAAGGTGGACTTTAGCCAGAATAGCTTTCCTGCCAGGACTTAGAGGGTAATTTTTGAAGCCGGCATTCGTTTTCTTGCAGGTCCAGAGGGAACATCACCAGGAGAGGGAAACAGGGCCCTGCTGGGAGACTCTCAAAGCCCGCAAAGCAATGGGTGTCTCAGACCTAATGAAACCTGATGGTCGCATGTCTTTCAAAAGTGGATTCTCCAGTCACAGGTGTGCGAAGCCATGGATGGGTTTATATTAAATTTGCTGAGGAAGAGCCATCTTTCTTCAGTGACATCCCATTTCCAGTGTCTCGGCCGATCATCAGTTTTCCTCAGAAGTCTGACACAAGTTCTGATGTCTGGGCAGGAATCAGGAATCGAGCCTCCCTTCTCATGGACTGTGTTTCCAACAGTCCCAGGGCAGCTTCCACAGAAGGAAACTTCTGGGATCATGACATGGAAAGAAACTTGTGGGATCATGACATGGAAAGAGGACAAGAAGTTCGTCCATGGTAATGGAAATGCTGCAGGGACTGGGGCGGTGACAAGCCACCTTCCTACCCAACCCAGGGCCACAAGACGTGTCCCAGATGTTCCCCGAAGGATTCCTGATGCCATGCTGAAGTGCCACAGCCACTTGCACTGCAGAACTCGGGCACAGAGGAATGTCTGCACCCTAGAATCTCCTCAGCCTTGGTCAACAATGAAATCCTCTACCACCCTTCCTGCTGCGGGACCTGCAAAAGGACAAGTGGGTAGAAGATCGGCAGAGCAAAGGCGGGGGTACTGGGAACTGGCAAGTGTGGACCACCACAGGGCATCTGGCCCCTGATACCTCCTCAAAGGAACACCAGGCATCCCAAGCAGTGGAAACGAAGCCAGACTTGGTGATGCCAATTAGACTGGAAGAAGCTCTGGGGTCAGAGGACTCCTGCATACTGCGCGGGGATGTGTGAAGGTGCAGTGGGGTGGGCAGACAATTGTCTCCAGGAGGAAAGAATCAACCTTCGGGGGGTAATTCTCTCTTTCCTGGCCCTAAATAAAACAGGAACCACAAATGCAGATCTATCCCTGAAAGAGCTGTAACGGGCCCCAGGGAGTTGTTGTCCTAGGAGGCTTCACAAGACCTCTTCCCCAGGGCAGGCAGATGGTGCTCAAGGGGTCCTTGGTTTGCTGGTCAAGGGGCTCAGGTCAGGATCCTCAGCGCCCTGTTTCTTGCCCGGCCTGGATGGTCTGTCTGTGTGGCTCGGTTTGGGGCTCGGGCCCCCACATCGGCTCCTTCCAGCCCCCTCCTCCCTTCTGTCCCCCAGGAAAGCTCACCAGGAGAATCCCCATCAGCTGCAAGGTTGGCCCCAAACAAGAGACTATTTCCCCAAAAGCTGGACCCCACACAGTATTTGTTCTGAGGAGCTTTCTCGTGCTTCGATCATTAATTCGGCCTCGTCTAATTTGGGTGAAACAGTCACCACTATGGTAGGGCTGGGGGTCGGCTTCGTCTGCGATTCTTTCCTTGGAAGGACCCTGCCTGCACGCCCCCTCTCAGCTGCCGTGACCAAAACCAGCCCCGGGAATCAGACCCGCAGGAGCCGCGCTGGAGCTGGATTCGTCCATCTGGCTTCGTCCGTCTGCTGGCAAACACACGGTGCTGCTGCGGCTCTTAGCCACGGCTCCCGTCCAGCTCACTCCGTCTCCACGCTTTGCAGAGCTGCGCAGCCAGTGCTCTTCCCTGCGTCCCGGCTTCTAGGTTGAGTCCCAGGGACACAAAACGCAGGACGCACGGCTGCGTTTAGCCAGAAAATGTTCCGAACCCAGCAGTCCGTCTGCGGGGCCATAGATCCGTCCCACCTCCCCTTCCTTCCAGGGCCGGCGCCTTGGAGGACCCCACGGGGTGCTGTCCACTCCCACTCCCCGGTACCCAGCATGGTGGGTAGGACCCTGAGTCCCTCTGCCTTCCCAGGGCTCTGCCCCTACTGGTGTCTGCTGCCCCCCATCGCTGTCGGAGGCTCAGCTACTGCATTTGGGGGGCTCCCACCTGGCAGAGGACAGGGGTTCATAAGCAGATTAAATGCAGATTGCACACACCGAAAGAAAGAAAGAAAGAAAGAAAGAAAGAAAGAAAGAAAGAAAGAAAAAGAAAAAGAAAACGAACAAGGGTGGATTAACAGAATTAGGGGGAGGGAGAGAGGACAGAGACAATAGGATGGGCTCCCCAGAGAAGGTGACACTGGATGAAGGGGGGAGAAGGGGTGTGGAGAGGGGGTGGCCACCTCTGCTTGAAATCCTCCTCCTCTCCCTCTGCTCATCCCTCTCTTGTGATGCTCTTTTTCTCTCAAATAAATAAATTTTTAAAATCTCACTTCCTATTGGCAAGTCACAATCTTATTACAATATTATTAAACATATTCCAAAATGTAAGGCAAAACAATATTCTCTTTGCACAGGTTCCAGTCTTTGACACGAAATAGTTTGTCCTCTAACTTGTAAAATGTTTACCGGACTGAAAACTGAACCAGTAAAGCCATAAAGTTCTGTGGGTACAAAACAAGTCTTAAGAGCACGCACAGAGAACAAACCCTGCTAGCAGATGGGTTCTGTGACCATTGGGGATGCAGACCTGGAGCTGCCTGTTCAGCTCGTTTGGTAAATCCATTACCCAGAAGCCACTGCCCAGATGGTTCTGGAAATTAAAACCATGGAGTTGGCCAGCAGGGTGGCCCAGGCCAGGGCAGCCAGAGAGGCAGTCACAGGAAGAAGGAGAAAACAGGCCAACATATTAGGATGAGAGCAAGAGGATTTCCTAGGAGCCCAAGAGCTGCTCTTGACCCAGCACAGTGCTGACAAGACCAAGATTCTGTGAGGCTGTCCTTGAACCAGAACTGGGGTGGCCTGGGGGCTAACTCTCCCCAGGAAGGCCAGCCATCCCTGGAGCCCTCTCCCAGGCTGGCTTCTCAGAGGCCCCTTGTTCTTAGCTCTGCCAGTCTTGTTCCCTCCTCCTAAGCCATACTGGAAGGATCGTTCCACCCCCTACATTCAAAGCTAAAGCCCAGGAGGTGGAACAACTTTTTTACGAAGTCTGTGTGTCCAAATGCAGTACCTAGTATGTTGAGGACATTGCCCTGAGCGCCTTTTACAGCAAACTAAGGAGCCTTTGGTCTTTGGGAAAATAAAGCTCTCTTATGTCAACCTGAAGATTAAATGACCCTCTCCCTACCCACCAGAAAGCGTCATCAGGCATCCTGAGCATCAGAGAGGTTCTAGACAGCAGGGCATTGATGAGGGATGGAAAAGGATACACAGTATCACCTCTTCCATATCACTAAAGTGTAGATTTAAGAAATACTAAGTACGAAATTCGGTAAATCACGTTTTATGGTTTATGAGACATTTACGTTTTCAGGAAAGAGAAATATTTAGAGCTTTTATCATTCCCAAATTGCCCCTGGGTCCAGCAGTCTTGAAATAGGAGGGTAATAGATGCTCTAAATCATAGAGAGTGAATGGCTGTGCTAAGCCGCATCTCTCATCACAAAATAAGACTTAGGAATCAGATCAGTCCCACTGGGGAAGGACGGAAGGCGCTTCTGCAGTAGCCATCTCTGACTCCACAGCAAGAACATCACACACAGGCAGCCCTAAGTCCAAAAGGAAGTTTAGGTGGGTGCATACAAATTCAGACATGACCTCCCATGAAGACAAACTGAGCTGAAAGCAGGTACCAGTATGTCATTTGGAGAAAATACCATGTTTGAAACTGTCAACCCCTAAGAAGATATAATTGAAAGATAAGGACTAACAGAGGTATTTATGAAATAAATCAAAATGGAAAGGGGAAAGTGTTTTGAATCAAAATGAAATGTGTGACATAAAATGCAACATCAGAATTTGTAGGATGTTGCTAAAGCTGTATTTAAAAGAGAATGTATAACATTAATTACTTATCTTAAAAGAGAAGAAAGGTCTCAATGACCTCAGATTCTACCTTAAAAACTAAGAATAAAAAAATTTACCCATGGTAAATTAAAAAAAAAAGAAAAGAATAAAGATCAGATCAGAAACCAATAAAATAAATACCATGCAGAAAATCAATGAAATGGAAAGTTGGTTTGTTGGAAAGATCAACCATATTGATAAACCTCTGGGAACAAAAAGGGAAACTGAAAGTTAATATTGTGAATGAGAGAGGTGAAATCACCACAGATGCTATAAATATGAGAAAGAAAAAAAGGATCATATGAACAATTCTATATTAATAAATTTGACAACATGAATGAAGTGGACACATTCCTTAAAAGACACCAACAACCAAAGCTCACTGAAGAAGACAGAAAACCTGGGTAGTTCTAAATTTGTAGATGTTGCAGTTTAAAAAGTTCCCAGACAGAAAACTCTAGGCTCTGAGGACATTGCTGGTCCACTGGACCAAAGAGTTGAGGGAAAAAGTGATACTAATGTACACAAACCTGGAATACTGCAGAGGAAGAAATGTTTGCCATATCCTTCTATAAAGCCAGTATGACACTGATGCCAAACATAAAAACGTTATGAGAACATGTGGTCCATATACACAATGGAATATTACGCAGCCATCAGAAAGGATGAATACCCAACTTTTGTACCAACATAGACGGGACTGGAAGAGACTATGCTGAGTGAAATAAGTCAAGCAGAGAGAGTCAATTATCATATGGTTTCACTTACTTGTGGAGCATAAGGAATACCACGGAGGTCATGGGGAGATGGAGAGGAGAAGGGAGTAGAGGGAAATTGGAGGGGGAAACGAACCACAGTCCAGAAACTGTGGACTCTGAGAAACAAACAGGGTTTTGGAGGGTGGGGGTGGGGTGTTGGATGAGCCTGGTGGTGGGTATTAAGGAGGGCACGTATTGCATGGAGCACTAGTGTGGTGCATAAACAATCTTGGAACACTGAAAAAATAAAATTAAATTAAAAAACAAAAAAATTATAAGAAAATAAACAAAATAAAACTGTATCTATATCCCCAATTAACATATATTCAATGATTTTGAACAAATTTTAGAATATCAAATCTGACAATATATGAAAATGACACTACCTTGCAACCAAATGGAGTTTATACCAGGAATTTAAACAGATTTATAAATCAGTGTAATTCATCGATATTAATATAGTAGAAAGAAATAGGAAAAAAAAACTTGAAAAAAAATCCAACATTCATTCCTGATAAAAATTCTTAGTAAACTTGGAATAGAAGGGAACTTTCTCAACAGAATAAGAACATGTGTGAAAAACCTACAATAAGTATAATACTAAGTGGAAAAAGGATAATTGTGTTTCCTCCAAGATTCAAGATCATGAACAGGATGTGGATGTTCACTTTCCTCACTTCCATTCAAAACTGCATGTTGCAACCAGGCAAGAAAAAGAAGCAAAGGGCATCCAGGTTGGAAATAAAAAATAAAACTTTCTTTATTTGCGGGCAGCACAGTTTTGCTTGTAGGAAATTAATGCTATTGTTAACACCGTTGCTGGGCAGAAGCTAAGGCAATGAGGGCAGAGTTTATTCAGGAGCTCTTGAAATGGGGAAAGAGACCTTGGCATAGAACTGGGCTTACTTCTGAATATGGCGTGGGTGGTGAGGTTGTATGGCCACTGAGCAGGGTGGAAATCCACTAAGAGGAGACAACGGGGGTGAGGGAGGAGTGGAACTAAACTGATGGGACAGGATTCTGGCTGAGGGCAGGCCAGGCTGATCAGACATCACCTGGGGCAGGAGGAATCTGATCTGATATCCAGGGTGAGGCCTCCTTTCTAAAGCCAAGTAACAAGATTCTTGCTACATGGGGCCATGCAGGCCTGACCAGGACAGAGGCCAATGCCAAGATCCAGAGGGACCTCCTGGGAGCCTGATTAGAGTTTAGTCAAGAATAGATTCATGTCCATATCCACATACACATGCACTCACAGACATATGTGCACACACACACACACACACACACACACACCACACAACAGATACATATCATGCATACACAACACACACACATACACAAGCAAACCACACAGACACACACACACACACACACACACAACACATCAGACATGTACACATGCCACATACGCCACACACACATACAAAGCTACAACTCATAAGAGAGTGAGAAGGTTTTCAAGATATACAATTTATGTACAAAAATCAGTTATACTCTAAGAGTTAGCAAACCATAATGCAAATGACAAAACTGGCCCACAGTCTTCTCTGTATAGCATGTGAGCTGGGAGTAGTTTTTGCATTTTTTTGTGTTAGTGATAAAACTATCATATTGGCCAATTTGAAGGCCTTTTTTCAGGAAGGTGGTCCATACAATTTTTTTGCTTCTACATTTTAAAAGTTCTAAAGAAGAATATGGAACAATTACAATATGTGGCTCACAAAGCCTAGTGTATTTACTACTAGTCTCTGTCCCCACTCCAAAATAAATAAATAAATAAAGAACCCACCATCCACTTTCTATATAGGTGAAACTAACATTCAGAAATTCAAATAAAAAATCATTTATGAATATCAAAAAACATGAACTATTTAGTGATAAATCCAACACAAGATGTGGATCTCTTGTACATGGAAAGCTAAGAAAAGCACAGCTGTGAGAAATTAAGGATGACCTAAATAAAAGGAAATAAATAGCTTGTTTGGGAGTCAAAAGATTCAGTATTATAAAGTTGTTGATTACTCTCAAACTTACCTACAAATTCAACAGAATCTCAATCAAAACTCCAGTAGATTTTTTGGGTTTTTGTTTGTTTGTTTGTTTTTGTAGAAGTTGTAAAACAAATTCTAAAATTCACATAAAAACGAGCAGGACTTAACAAAACAGGAACAATTTTGAAAAATAAACAAACAGGGGGGGTTATGGACATTGGGGAAGGTATGTGATATGGTGAGTGCTGTGAAGCATGTAAACGTGGTGATTCACAGCCCTGTACCCCTGGGGATAATAATATGTTATATGTTTATAAAAAATTAACAAAATAAACAAACAAAACCCAAAATTGAAGGGCTAATGTGTCCTGATTTCAATGTTTATTACAAAACTATAGTAACTAAAAGAATGTGGTACTGGAATCAAGACAAATGGACAAGTGTAACTGGATAGAGTCCAGTAAGAGACCCACACATATATGGAAATTGGTTTTTGACAAAAAATGCAAAGACAATCCAGCAGAGAAAAAAAAAACTGTCTTTTAACAAATTGTGCAAGGATGCCTAGTTATCCACATACAAAAAGTAAACTCAGATCTATACTTTGAGTCAAACACGATAACTAATTCAACATGATCATAGAACTAAATGAAAAACTTGAAACCACCAATCTTCTAGGAGATTTGGAGGTGGGTAGAGATTTCTTAGCTATGAATCAAAATGTGTGAACTATGTAAAAGATTCCATAAGTTGGACCTCATCAAAATTAAATATGTCTGTTATCCAAGACTATTGGGAGTAATAAAGAGAAGACACAGACTGAGAGAAATATTTGCAAATCATGTATCTGAAAAACATCTCATATCCTGAATATACAAAGAATTCTCAAAACTAAAACTAAAACAAAACAAAAAAACACCTCAGTTAAAAAGAAGCAAACGTTTAAGAAGACATTTCACTAAAGAAGATATGAAAGTGACAAACATATTGAGAAAAATCTTTGAACACTATCAGTGATTAGGTAAATTGTAAATGAAATTATAAATTATAAAATGTAAATGAAAACGACAGGGATGTGTCAGTACATCTACAAGAATGCCTCAGATCAAAAAGACTGAGCAAGTTTTGGTGTAGATGTGGAGGAACTCTATTGGGCTGCAGGTGGAAACATGAAATGGTAAATCGCTTTAGGAAACAGTTTCTAGTTTCTTAAGTATCCTTTTCCTTCCTGTATAATGGAGCCCTTCTTCTCTCGAAGAGAAAAGAGAACATAAGTTCATACCAAGATTTATACATAAATGTTCATAAGAGATTTGCATGTAAGAGTTCAAAACTGGAAACAACCAAAGGCGCATCAACACATGAATGGATAAACCAATGGTGGTATGGCCACACCATGGAACGCCGTGCAGCAATGAAAATGAACAATAAGGACACGAGTAACATGTATGAGCCTCAGGGCACTTATGTTGGGTGACAGGACTAAAACAAATGTGAGTGTGTTCACTTTGTATGCTTTTGTTTGGTAAAAACATTCAAACACAAATTGCAGTGGCCTTCAATGAAAGGGAGACAAGGACACCACTAAGACTAAGGCCCTTATGGCTCCTGAGTTTGTATCCTCCCTCTCTCCCTTAGTTCCTCCCTCCCTTAGTTCCTCCCATTCTGCATCCCTTCCTCCCCTCCTCCCTCTTTCTCTCTCTCTCTTTCTCTCTCTCTTTCTTTCCTGTTTCAGACAGCAGTGCCAGGAAATACTTTTGTGTTTCTGACAGCAGTGCCAGGAAATCCTTCTGGAGAAGATACTGCTCTCCATGCTGCTGATTGCAAAAATTAAGTTCTCTTTCTTCATTCCTATCAAGTGCCTTAATATCACAGTTTAGAGGTAAATGTTCTTCCCTGCTGCTAGGCACCTCCCAAAGCTCATAGGACCTGTGCTAGGAAGGACAAAGCAGGCTGGAGAGGAGGGAGGGTGGAGGTGTGCAGCGGGCCTGCATCCATGATGACCTGGGGCCATTGCACAGTGAGCTTGAAGATCCAGGATGGTGTGTCGGAATTAAAACCTTTACCCACTACATATATATATTTTCTAAGAGCCATCGGTCTGGCAGAAGCTAGATAGATACCTGGTTTTTGTCTGTTTCTTACTAACTGAACAGAATTCCTCTCCAGATCTCTACTAACCATAATTTGAGGCCACTTCACTTGGTACATGTCACCAGTTTGCTAGGAAAATAAAAATGGCTGCATAAAAAAAAAAAAAAAAGGGAACACACTTAAAAAAAATCTTTTCATTAGTGTTAGGCTGCTGAGATCTACTGAATTTCAGATGCACGTCTTCCAGGAGTATGACTCTTCAGTGAAGAATGGAAGACTCAGATCAGGACAGTCACAAGCACCTTCCACTAATGTAATACTCAAGAGTTCCTTGTGCAGATGGAGAGCTCTGAGGTTTTTCTTTGAATCTATTTATTATATTCTTTGAAGCAGAACAGTAACAGTGACACTACAAATTAGATGCTTGTTTGATATGATAAATTAAGGAATAAAGTATAGTTAAAAAACAACAACAACAAAAACTCAGGGTGGAATTCTGGAAAAATTATATTGTTTTATAATCCATTTCATAGGGCTTCAGAAATGTACTGTAAGATATCATCTGGAATACATATTCATAAAAAGAATATTTACTTTGTAGATTCATCTTAGCCATGTTCAAATATTAATACCAGGAGGATCAAGGTAGAGAAATCAAAAGATAATAAGTATGCAGTTTTTCCTAAATATGCCAACATTCTCTGTATTTGAAAAAGATGTTCCTTAGAGCGTTCATTTTCTAACTCCACCAGGGGTCAACACATCTTGTGTGTGAAGAGTCAAATAATAAACATTTAAAGATTTGTGGGCCATACCTCCCCTGTCAGGACAATGCCACTCTGTCCTTGTAATATAAAAGCAGACACAGACAATGCATAAATAAATGAGTATGGCTGTGTTCCAACATCATTTTCTCTGTAAAACGGGCTGTAGGCCACACTGGATGCATGAACTATAGTTTGTTGATTCCTGCTGTAAACCTGTGTCCCTGTGTCCCTGCCTTGATTCTTCCCACTGTCTCATCTGGAGCAAGATGCTGGCCTGGTCACTAAGGACAGGAGCAGAAAGCACCTGTTTTGGGGAGGGTGCACCATTGGGTAAGGATGGAGCTGCAGCTGTTCTGAGTGGGTCTGCTGGGAGCTTTCCAGCTCTGTCAGAAGCACAGTGGTTATTATCTAGATGAACGGTAATGTAGCAACAATTGGCACCTGGTTGAAAATCATTTGACCCTGTAGGTGAGGGTTTACTTCTGGGCTCCCTATTCTATACCCATGACCCACATGCCTTTGTTCTTTCTTTTCAAGATGGGTTTGGCTATTTAGGGTTCCTTGGGATTCCATATAAACCCAATATATCTTTTCCACAAATGATACTATGAAAACTGGATATCTACATACAAAATAATTAAGTTGAAGCCTATCTAACATCATATATAATAAGTATATTGGAGCAAAATGGGTCAAAGACCTAAATATAAGAGCTGAAATCAATTTTTTAGTAGGAAACATAAGAGAAATCTCCATGGTATTGAATCTGACATGACTTCTTGGATATGACATAAAAAACTCAGATGACAAAGAAAAAATAGATACATTGTATTGCATCAAAATAAAAAAAATTTTGTACACCTAAGAATGTTATCAAAAGAGTGAAAATGTAGGGTCACCTGGGTGGTACAGTTGGTTAAGCTTATGACTCTTGGTTTCAGCTCAGGTCTGATCTTGGGGTCAGGAGATCGAACCCTGCCTCGAGCTCCATATCAGGCTCTATGCTGAGCACAGAAGAATGTGCTTGAGTTTCTCTCTCCATCTTCCTCTGCCCCTTCCCCCTTCTTGCTCTCTCCTCTCTAAAATAAATAAATAAATATTTTTTAAAATGTGAAAAGACAACCCACAGAAAAGAAGAAAATGCTTGCAAATCACATATTTAATAAAGAGTTACTATCAATGATATGCCAAAAAGACCCCCCTACATCTCAACATCAAGAAATCAAGCAACCCAACAGAAAAATGGGCAAAGTACTTAAACACGTTATTTCTTTAAAGAAGATAAATAAATGGTCAATAAGTACATGAAAAGATGTCCAAAATTAGTAGTCGTCAGGAAAATGCAAATCAAAAACACAATGAAATATCACTTCACATTCACTAGGATGGTGATTATCCAAAACAAACAAACAAACAAACAAAACCCATTGGAACCCATAGGCATTGTTGGTAGTATTGTAAAATAGTGCAACCACTGTGGAAAATTGTTTGGTGATTCTTCAAAAAAGTAAACATAGAATTCCTTATGATCCAACAATTTCACTTCTGGGTATATATTCAAAAGAACTGAAATAAGAAACTCAAACAGATACTCATACCAATGCTCATAGCAGCATTATTCACAATAGTTGAAGGGTGGAAACAAGCTAAGTGTTCATCAACAGATGAATGGGTCAGCTGGATAATCAGATGTTGTGTATCCATACCATGAAATATTATCCATTCTTAAAAATACATTCTGATACATGCTACAACATGGATGGACCTTGAAAAGAGTATGCTACGTGGAATAAACCAAATGCAAAAGAAAAAAATACTGTATGATTCCATTTATATGAATTACCTAGAATAGGCAAATTCAGAGAGACAGCACATAGACTGGAGGTTAGCCAGGGCAAGGGGAGAGGCAGATGGAAAGTTGTTCAGTGGGTGCAATGAGGTGATGGAAAATGTCTGGTAATGAATAGTGATGGATGTAAAAAAACTGTGAATCCACTTCATTCCATTGAACTGTGCACTCAAAAATGGGTAAAATGTTGAATTTTAACATTGTATTGTATATATACTTTATTGCAATAAAAGAAATGGCAAAGAAGCAAGTTTACACACCCATGCTTCAAAGTTGTTATTTCCTAGTATGAAATAAGTATAATTGTACACATTTTGAGCTGAAAGGCATAGGTTATATGTGTCAGCTATCAAACCTTGAAGTATAATATTATTTCAATAAAACAAAGAGAACTCACATATACTCCAAGTTCAATGGCCATTCAGGAATTGCTACATGGAGAGCCTGTGGGGTAGCACCCTGGTTGGGACAGTTGTATGGTGTTTCTTCAAACTGTCTGTGCCTACAAAAACAGTTTTCATTTAGAATGTCTGTGGAACATCAGTAGGAAACAGAGTTTTCTAAGATGCTTTAATTATAATTTCAGATACGATTCTGAAAACATGAATACATCAATCAACTGTCTTACCCAATAATGCTATTATTGTTGTATTCCTTGTTTTTAAGGGCTATAGAACTGGCAGAAACTATCAGCAAATGGTCTCATCCCAAGTAACAGGCATGGCCATTGAGACCCTTTAGATCCCTGATCTTCAGCCTTCTTTGGAAGGTTAAAGACTTGTTCAGATTCCCCTTTGGCCTGCATCTTTTCCACACTGAGAATTTTTTTTATTTTTAAAAACTGAAGTCAGAATAAAGTTCTGTCACATTATTTTCCCTCTTTCAAGCCAGTTCCCTCAAAAAGCCAACCAGAGTTTTTCATCTTAGGATTTCAACCACTAGTCACCACAGAAGAATGAATAGGGTATAACAAAACTACACCCTGGAGGGAAATATCAAGAATAAATGAAACAAGATGGGATTGGGAGGGAGACAAACCATAAGTGACTCTTAATCTCACAAAACAAACAGGGTTGCTGGGAGGAGGGGGTTTGGGAGAAGGGGGTGGGATTATGGACATTGGGGAGGGTATGTGCTTTGGTGAGTGCTGTGAAGTGTGTAAACCTGGTGATTCACAGACCTGTACCCCTGGGGATAAAAATATATGTTTATAAAAAATAAAAAATTAAAAGTAAAAAAAAAAAAAGAAAGAAAGAAATGCCAAACAATGTGACTTTGGTCTTTATTAAAATGTAAATGGAGAGCAGTGTGTATAATCAAATTTATTATTCAATCTCTGATGACCTGTTAATACTTCCATGGAAACTAGGTACCTAACTTCTTCCATTTTCCCTTAATTCCCACAGTTGGAATGGACTCCTTTGAGTTCTTTATAGCAGAGCTCCTTTCCCTTGGTCTTAGTGTTCTTTATGCTCTGCAAATAAACTCTGAGTGGTCTTTTTAAGAGAAGGTGGTATTTGCATAAGCCTTCCAGGAGGGCACAAAATCTAAAGGAACATGGGAGAGTCTTACTAGCAGTGATAATGAGTGATTTCTAGTCCAGATAATAATAGGCCACTCCTGATTCTTGGGGCTACGAGACCCAAATATTCTTTTAGGAGAAATGCCTCTCCCTAACTCTGGACACACTTCAGAGGCAGGGGAGTGACTCATGACCCACACATCAGTACTCTTCATCCTTTGGTGTTGGTGATTGGGTAATGACCATCCTCACTGATAGAGAGTCCCTAACATTCTCAGGAAGGAAGGAAGAGATCATCCACAATTCCCTATCAGATTCTCTGGGACAAATAAAATGTCAAGAAAAAGTCCCCATATCCTTCATTAGTGACCAAATGAATGATTATTTCTGGAGAACTACTTTATACTTGCTCCAAAATTTCATGGGATGTTTATTCTCTTATCCTGGTTATAGGATGAATGCAAGGGAGCTTAGAAAATTTTGTTTTGTTTCTTTTTGTTTTAAGAATTCATACTAAAATTTTATTTTTAAGTTCAGTTTAGTTTTATTTACTTATTTTAGTAATCTTGATACCCAATGTGGGGCTCGAACTCATGACCCCAGATCAATATTCACACACTCTTCTGGCTGAGCTAGCTAGGTGCTCCTCTGGGTACTATCATTGCACATTTTCATGCTCCCAGAAGTTCATCAGCATCTCATGTCCCTTCCCTACAAAAGGGGTTGATGATAAAGGTCTGTTCTCTTTCATGAAAAGAAAGAAACAAGGTTACCTCAGTAGGGCCCATTCAATGCAATCCTTTTGTGGACTTATAAACATAAGCCACAACCAGTCAACTGCAGGTGTCTGAACAGTTTCTGTGTGCTTATCCCCATGCCTGGCTCAAAACCAGCTCTCAGAGGGCTTACTTAACTGAGGAATTAAATAAGTCATAGTGGACCAAATTGAAGTCAGTTCATTCTTAAAGTCCACAGCCTTGAGTGTCAGTAAAGACAGCAAGGACAGGCTTCTTGGTCATGTAAATGTCATCCTAGTCACATAGGCTTGGCCAGGATGGCTGATGGGGATACCAGGATCTGTACAAAGTGCCAGTGTGATGAATTTTAGGTAATACATTTCTTTTTTTTTTAATTATTTAAGAATAATTGACATACAGCATTTTGTTAGTTTCAGGTGTACAACATAGTGGTTCAGTATTTTTATATACATTTCAAATGGGTAACTCTTCTACAGACAGAGACGAGTTCTTCTTGCACAATGGATTATTATATACCTCAATTTCTAAAGGTCTCCTCCTCTTCCTCCTCCTCATTCTTCTTCTTTGTCTCATTTAATCTCCTCAACAACCTCATGGAGTCTGTTCTATTGTCTCATTCTCAGATGGAAATATAGGTCAAAGACAGATAAGCTACTCTTCCAAGTTCACTCTGCTGCCTGGTGATCAAGTCTGGATAAGAATTCCCATCTTCACTCTAATGTCTGAGCACTTGGAAGACCACACCACACCCCGGGCATATGCAGCCCATTGCGCAATTAAATTCTTCTCCTTTGATTATTCCACACCAAATTCCTTTCTAATGATTAAGAGCTTAAAGGAAGGACCAAATATCTACACTTGACTAAAATGCAGTCTTTTTTGATAAGCCCAAGGATTTGGGATTCAGAATGAAGAACAAAGAAAAGATGTTGCTCTAAAGATGTCTATCTAAAGTGCTCTGTAGATGAAGAGAGAATTAATTATAATGTTAAGTTTTAGTCACTTATTTTTTAAGGCTTCCTCTCCCACAAAAAAAAAAAAAAATCAGCAAAATATTTTTTGACAGGTTACTATGCATTCTAAACTTGTTCTTCTATAACAATCACTAACTGAGGAACAAAATTAGTTCACCAAATTCTTCATTAATGGCCAATTTAATGATTAATTCTGGAAAACTACTTTATACTTGTTTCAAACTTTCTTAGGATATTTATTCTCTTATCCTGGTTATCACATGAGTGCCAAGGGATTACAGAAAAAATTCTGTTTCGTTTCTTTTTAAGAATTCATGCTAACACAAGCCCTCATTCAAACAGATGTGGAAGAGAACTGGAAAGAAAACCAATATCTCAGAATTGGTGACAGCATGTTTTACCTGCCAGAATGGTCTGGCATTTAAATCTAGGGCCGCAGTGCTCTCCTCTCTGCCTTTCTTGTCTTTTGAGGACATTAATACTGAGAAATACTTCCCTTATGAAGAACGCAAGGCTGACTGGCCATCCACGGTGACAGGCACTAAGGGAAGAGGAACCACTAGGCTCTACAAACCAACACGTGTGTACCCATCACAAGACTCTCCTGCTCTCGGCCTGGTGTCTCTCAGATCACCCTTCCTTTTTAAGAGAAATTGCATATCTTGACCTTTCTGCAAAATCACCTTCTATCTAATGCTGACTCAATAAACATAACAACACATAGTTGTAGGACACAAAATCTCTTTGCCCACTATGACATCTTTCATCATTGAATCATTTTTCCTCCTGCTGCCACTGGGACACATCTTCACCACAACACTAGTTCTGACCCAACTACCACCACTGTCCAAGGCAGGGCTTTACCCACTGTTGAGGGAGGCCAGCTATGACATCAGCGAGGGCCTCCCTCCCATGGTGGTAACCTCCACCCACCTGGGCAGACCACATGGCCCAGGACAAACCCCGAGGACTGCAGGGGATATATAGAAATATACTCACCAAAGAAGTATACTCGTAGAGTCATTTTGATGGCAAAACTCCTTAACATTTCTGGGCTACAAATAAGTACAAGGAGGGGCTCAAAATGAACCTGGGAACATCATTGTGAATTATCTCTACTTAAGCAAAAGAGAAAACAAGATTTCAAGTAAGCAGTGATAGGAAAAAAACTAGTTCACTGAGTAATGGACCTGATTATATTTCAATTTCCATATCCCTTTAATTCTATTCAATATGCATCTAGTGAAGTAAGAACCAGTGGGTATTTATGCTTATGTTTCTGTTGAGAGGATGGATATTCTAAAATCTCTAAGTGAGTATTTCACTCTCCTTAAAGCACTTTCAGAGTCCCTTTTGCCTCTGGGTCTACAGAGGGCGAACATTACTAACATGATCTATTAATACATCATTTGTGAAGACCAATGACAGACTGGGAGTTATAATGCAGGACCACTAATTAAAATGGGTCTGTCTGGACATTGAAAAAGGTTTTATGCATGACTGGGGGGGGCACAATGATGTAACTGGACCAAATGAGAATTCACCCACATGACACGTAGCAAGCCCATAGAACCTGCCACCAAGATTTCACAGGGAGGAAAAAACTCTCCATGGCTTTAAGGAGGGTTTTAAGGGCAAAGTTCAGGGTAGGGGCTTCCCCCATCCCCAAAAGGCCTGAAGTTTGCTCTAGGACCCTTTGTGGACCACTGAAGTAGGCATCTGTCTTACTCATGAGGCATGGCTGGACTGCCGAGGGACACACAGACCCAGGCCCAAGACATGGGAATGCTTGCTTACCATGCCAAGGGACATGAAAGAATGCAACCCCACTAGCTTACACACATAGTAGTTAGAGCACTTCCAGACAGCTGATCAGTCCTACCCCGTACTCATCAGAGAAGAAACCCAAGCTGAGACTTCACTTTGGACTCTGTCTCTTTGGTGCTCTGTGACCACGTTAGCGGACTGACAGCTGGAGCCCACACCCTGCCTTGTGGGCTGCCTCTCATGATGATGGATGGCCTCCCCCCGTGTTGCTGCTATGGGCATCCTGTCCCTGCAGGAGCAGTGGATGTGTAAGCACGGACACTGCACATCCTGTGCTTTGTCTTCTAGGAACTCAGTACTCCAAGTTCACTTCTTGAGGAATGGAAGCCTGTTTTCCCACCACCATGAATGCAAACAGCCCCCAGAGGGACATAAGAGGAATGATTTACGACGGGTGTGATTGCACAGGGGAGAGGGAAGGGATTCTGACCATGAGCAATGGTATGGGACCCTGAGTCTAGATTGCAGAGGCAGTGGGAGGATAATTTCTGTGTCAGACGAAGAAAGAACTTTTTCGACAGAAGTGCCTGAGAGACCTCAGCTGGAGAAACATAGCTAATAGTTTCTCCTGACTTATAATTATATATAGTTACATTAAAATTATATATATATATATATATATATATACTCTTTAAAACACTCACACTTTCTCCTCAGTCTCACTGAGGCACGACCGAAAGACAGCCCTGGATAAGCCTCGGATATACAGCCCAGTGACTTGACTTTCATGTAGGCTGAACTGATTACCACAGTATGTTGAATCAACATTCACCATCTCATCAGTCTACAAAACAAGCAAAAAAGGGAAAAAAATGTGTTTTTTTCCTTGCCATGAGAACTTCAAGAATGTTCCCTCAGGGGCGCCTGAGTGGCTCAGTGGGTTAAGCTGCTGCCTTCGGCTCAGGTCATGATCTCAGGGTCCTGGGATTGAGTCCTGCATCAGGCTCTCTGCTCAGCAGGGAGCCTGCTTCCCTTCCTCTCTCTCTCTGCCTGCCTCTCTGCCTACTTGTGATCTCTCTCTCTCTGTCAAATAAATAAATAAATAAATAAATAAATAAATAAATAAATATTTTTTAAAAAAAGAATGTTCTCTCAGCAACTTACAGTCATTGTGATGTACTGTGCCCCAGTGTTAACTACAGTCACGGTGGTGTACTGACTTCTGTCTCTGTCTGTCCTCTACAGACTTTGGGGTGGCCCAAAGGGAGCTGAGAATCCTGCAGCAGAAAACCATCACCGATGCCTCTCCTTTTGCAGCAGCACACGGAGAAGGGATACTTTCGGTGAGAAGCCAGCCTGAGGGCACTGCCAGGAGCGGGAGATGACTGATTCATACAAGTCAGTACAATGGAGGCAGCATCCATTATGTCTGTGGGGTGGCTGTGGCCCTGAGCCAGAGTTTTGTGTCCAGCCCATGATGCAGGCTGACCCTCCAACATGAAGAAGCATGCAGGGAGCTCAAATAACCCAAGTTTATACTCGATAATACCAAAGTGCACTTGCGGTACTTGCTTCGGATAGGACGGGTCCTGTGGCCCGTGTGGGCATGTGTCTCTCCATTTCTCTACAGGCATCCTCAGCTGCACCTGGTACAGCAGTGACAGGGAGGGTAATCATCTTTCCCACACTGACAGGGTGGCAAGATGAGAAAAGAATGAGTCAGGCATCAACCCACTCAACATGGAAGTTACGTGACAAGAAATAGAGCCAGAGAATTGTAAAGCCTTTATCCCACAGCACAGGTGATATGAAAGCAGAAAATGCAACACTGGAGACTCCAAACCTAGAACTTTTTAAATATCCTGCTTCTCTTTATTACTGACCAAATTAAAGAACAGAATAGAACAAAAAAGAACAGAAAAGCTTTTATGTTTAGAATTTTGTTTGTTTTTGGTTTTTTTTTTTTTTTTTGCCTTATGTCAAATATACTTTTCCTATTGGGAATGTTCAGAAATGACTTGGAAGCACTTGGAAGCTTACCTTAGTTTTTCACACAGGGCATTTAGGGACAGCCCAGAGACGTCCCCTGGAAAGACAGCACAGGTTCTGCCTCCCACTGATGATTATGAGGTCCCCCCCACCCAGCCCAGTCACTTCACATACTATGTCTGGGTTTTCCAGAAGCAACCTCCTGCTTGAGGGACATCCAGAATCCCATTTGACATGCTTCTTTTTGTTAAATCAAGCCATCTCTTTCTTTATATGAACAGGGTAGATTCAAGATCTTTCAACCATGGATTCCAGGGTTCTGGGAGTTCATGAGCAAGAGCATGGGCTCTGCCTGCCCACTTCTCCAGGGATCTTTGCCATTGACCTTACTACATACATTGCTAGTCAAGGGGTCCTCACCTGTAAAGAGAAGGATGATAGGACCTGGCTTGTGATAATGGTTGCAGAAGAAACACGACTCTGCAGATGCCTTTGGTGACCACAGGCTAGGAGATGTTGGGCAGATTTTGGAGGAGGGGTAAAGGAAGGTGGTGGGCAACTCACACTATTCCTGGAGCTGATTTTCCATCCTCCTGTGTTGCTTCCTCGAGCTGGGAGTGGTGGGGAAGCTTGCATGTGTATGTAATATCAGACTGGTAGGCATAGGCTTAGTCTTTCTTGAGAGTGGCTCTGGGAAACTCTCAAAGCTCGAGAGCTAAATCATCAGAGTGAATTTTAATTTGACCCCTTCCTCTAGCACCAAAAGACAGAAAAGCTTTAAATGCCCTCTGCAGATGGAGAAATGGAGTTGGTAAGAGCCTCCTTGTACTCGGGGGGACCTTAACAGTATGCACTGATGGCTTCGAGAGACCTCTGGCGGGAGGGTGGGGTGCTCAGAGGAGTGCATGTATGCAAAAGATTCCATCACCTTGAGTTAAGGTCTCCTTTTGGGTAGATTTTTTTTTAAAAGATCAATGTTACCATTAATCTTTTATCTCAAAATAATAAAAAATATATTTTATAATATAATATAAAATATAAAAATATGTATTTTATATATAAAATGTATATACTATGTGTGTAAATATATATAAAATATTAAAAAAACAGTTAAAAATTTAAAAATTAAAAATATCTTTTATCTTAAAATAAAAAATAAAAAGATAAAATATTTTATCTTAAAATGTTACCACTAGGTTTCTTTTTTATTTTCACCAGACACCAGATGGTTTTAAAGAGGTATCCATGACCTCAGTCAGCCATCAGTAGGGTAAGAACTCCTCCGGATGGCTCTTCTTGGCTGCCTTTCCCCTGAGGCCAATGGAATAAGAGAGAGTAATTTAATACCATTTTTTAAAATGAGCAAACCAAAACAAGAAATAAAGTCAAAGATATTTTAAAAGCATAGTAAGGAAATAAGTTTTTTGAAAGTAAATATCAATGTGTAAAATTTAAGAGATTTTTTTCCAGTATACTTCTGGGACATAATTAATAAATACCCTTATGTAAGTATTTACTAGAAAGAAAATCTGCAAGTCATTGAAGATCTGTACAGTATCTAATTCAAATGTCTTATTACTGCCCTTGCTGGCAAAGAGAATGCAATCTAGAACATCGATTCTAGACAAAATCAGAGGTGAATAGGAGGCGGGTATGGAGGAAAGCCCACCTTTGCTGACCGGCTATGTGCCAGTTGCTCTGAACACCTTCCCACGTGAAGACATTCCAAGACAACCCCACATATCAGGGTAGTTTCAGGTAGTTGCCAAAGAGTCTCAAAATTTTGTTTCTCTTAAGGTATTTTTATGTTATTTTTTAAAATTCTATTTTTATTTATTTATTTTTTAAATATTTTATTTATTTGACAGAGAAAGACACAGCGAGAGAAGGAACACAAGCAGGGGGAGTGGGAAAGGGACAAGCAGGCTTCTTACTGAGCAGGGAGCCCAAAGCGGGGCTCAATCCCACGACCCTGGGATCATGACCTGAGCCAAAGGCAGAAACTTAATGACTGAGCCCCCCCAGGGACCCTAAACTATTTTTATTATTAAAAGGACATGATTTTTCAGTCTTTTGGTCAAAACACCTAAAAAAATGTTCTATGCTCAAAGGAGTTTCATGCTCATGGTCTTGCGGAATGACAGAAAACCATGTGAGCTCTGGCTGGAGAACAGTAAGACACGCTGCTCAAGTGGGATGAAACAGGGCCACTTGGGCAAACCTAAGTGCTACCAGCATGGAGAGTAATGGAGAGTGACCCTCAGGACTCAGTTTATCTCTGTATGCAACTCAAATCCACCAATGACCCTGCCATTTATTTACTCCAATGACTGAGCACTGTCCCCACCAAGGCGAAGGAAGTGCCTAATTTCCTATCAGGGTGTGGCCCTCCAGGCTGTCTCTCTCTATTCTCCTCTTTGTCACAAACTAGAGATTTCTGATCCTGATATCTGAAAACCTGGGACTCCACCATCTTTCCAACCTATGCCTCTGTTCCCCAGCATCCCCTTGCCAGGCTAGTCCTTATCTTTCCCAATCATTGTGCCCTCATCTGAAATACCCTGGCTCCTATCCTTTGCCTGGCCCATCCCTCCTCCTGGACGACAGGGTCCCCTGCAGGCCCTCCCCCGCCACCCGTGTCCCGCTGGTTCCTCCACGACATGCCCACTGCACCTGTTGTTTGTCTTGCTTATTTTTGCTATTAGTCGGGTGTCACTTTGCTTATCCTAATGCTTTGAAAAACAGCTTTACTGAAGTGTAATTGACACACATTTTAAGTGTACAATCTGATACACATTGACACGTGTGCACCTGTGAAAGCATCACCAGAGTCAAGACTATAAACATATACATCAACCCCCAGAGCTCCCCTGTTCCCCTTTGTCTTCTCCTGTTGCTCCCTCCATCCCCAGGTGATCACAGATGTTTTCTATCAAAGATGAGTTTGAATTTTCTAGAATTTTGTATAAATGGCAATATCCAACATAGACCCCATTTTTCTCTGGTCTCTTTGACTCAGTAAAATTATTCAGATTCATGTTACTGTTACTTTGATTTCAGAGAAGTGCTGTATGGATATTCACTACTTGTTTGTCCTGGCTCATGTTTGCAGTCACTACTCCAGAGAGGAGGATGCTTTTCAGCGTGGTTCACAGGAGGGGTGTTAGCTGGCCTTTGGCCCAATGGCACTTAACAGTGGGATGAGCTGTTTTAATGACACAAAACAAAAATCCAAGCCAAAAACTGAAAATTCTCTTAATTCTAGACTGCATTAATGGATACACAGCAAGCATGGTGTCCTAGTCTGCACACCACATTTTAATGTCTCCATATCTGTGAGGTGGAACGACTGATGAGAGGCCCAGAAGGCTGCCACCTGTGGACACGTTAGCAGAATCGGTGTCACAGCCACATCCGGTAGGGAAAGACACAGGAACACCCAGCTTGGCTGCCTCTGGGGCCCAGAAGCAGGTGAGGAATGTTCGAGCTTATTCCTTACTGCTCCAGTCATGGAAATAGGACTATGCATATCATGGTGGGCAGGCGATGTTGGTTCAGTTCAAGGAATATGCTCTACTCTTAGGGATTTCTAAGATACATAAAGGGTTCCTGACAGCCTCTGAGTGGAGACGGATGCCCACCTTTCCCGAGGGTTTGGAGGGATTCCTACCCCAACAGGAATCCTGCACCTGCTGATCTTGAAAGCATTTCCACAAAGTAAAATGGAAAAGTTATAACTGAAGAGAGATGAAGGAGTTTTCCTTGAAGACCCAATCCTCAGTTCTGCCTTTACTTGGTTTTTCTGGTCTGCGGTTATTTTGAGGATGGTTCTTACCTGAAGCAACCAGTAGCCCATCGACTTCCTATCAGTCTCAGACATTCCTTGACCTGTGACCTGTTGCTCTTGGCGAATGCTGCCCTGAGAAGTTGTCATTTACTAGAGAGATGTGGGTAAAGTTATTTACCAAGAAATAACATCTTTGCCCTTGCTGGTTTCCTTCTTTCCAGTTTTATGCACTCTTCATTCTCTGTGCCACATCTGTCTTTGGCCAAGGTTTTGCCTGAAACTTTGGGTCAATTCTGTCCTGAGCTAACAAGAGACAAGCAAGTAAGTGAGTCTGGGAGGGCATTAAACCCATAGTAGGATTTGCTGAGGGAAAACAAACAGCCACCAACAGAAAAAGAAAATACAGGCTACCAGGATGAATGTCTTGCCATGGCATGAAACGGTCTGTGTATCTGAGTCAGGACTCAGCAGGGCCCAGGGCTGGGCAGGAAGGTCACTGAATGTGCATGTGTTTGCACAACAGGTGATCAGTGAGTTCACAGCCCTTCATATGTACAGTTACAAACTAATTAGAAAATTGCATTGGTAATGCTGACTGAGCCTAAGATACATCCAAGTCTGGGGCTGGCAGTTTCAGAGGGAACTCCTGAAGGAACCGGGAAAAGTAAGACTGGGTGGGGAGCCATAGGACCCTATTACACCCCTGACAAACTGCCTGGCTCAGGGTCAGCCCTGGAGCACTGTTCTCTGATTTGAGAAGTTCCCAGGAGTGTAGAAATGGCTAGGTCTTGGTACCCCTGCTTTGCTGACAAAGAGCACACCTGACTCCCAGCCCCTCACTGAGTCAAGAAGACCGTGACCCCAGCTCAAAAGTTGAGGGTGACCCTCCAGAAGCCACCACAGTCCTCGGGAGAATCACTTCCAGGGACAAGTTCTCAGCAGGACACTTGCACCATCCTCCTTGGTGATCAATGGCCCTGGTCCGCCAAGGACAGCCCCAGCCCAACACCAAAATTCCTGTGTTCTGGGAAGACCCAATACAGGCGATGAGGCTGTTGGTTAGCCTGCAGTCATGGTTAAGAAGCAAGTTAACTGGGAGGCTGGGAGGCTCAGTCAGTTACGCCTCTGCCTTCAGTCCAGGTCATGTTCCTGGGGTTCTGAGATCAAGCCCCAGTTTGGGTTCCCTGCTCCATGGGAAGTCTGCTTCTCCCTCTCCCTCTGACTCTTCCCTTGCTTGTGATCTCTTTCTCGCTCTTTCTCAAATAAATAAATAAAATCTTAAAAACAAAACAAAACAAAAAAAAAAAAAAAACAAGAACCAGCTGATGCTTTACATTCATTGTCTCACTTGTCTTGAGAGTCGCCCTGGACATAGGGGTGCACTTTTGTTTTATGAATGGTGAGACTGGGCCTCAGAACAGAAGGTGCCTTGTCTGAGTGAGCTGGGGTACACACCGATGAGATCCAGGATGATCAGACCTAGTTGCAGGCATGATTCAAACCTTTCTCAGGCAAATTTAACAATGTGCCATATATTTTGTCAGATGCCTGGCACCTAAAGCCCTTTGACTATCATAAATTATTTTGCATTTCAGGGCTCCTTAAATTTGCAAGGATGAGGAAAGCCAAGTAAGAGTGGAGTGCTGGCAGAGCAGCTAAGATGAGCCTCTCATGTATCGTTGGTGGGAACGTAGACTGTTGCAATTCTGGAAAGCCATCTGAGATTAAGTTGCATGGGCCTGCTGGCCCAGAAATGCTGTTTCTGGGGGTATATTCTAGAAAACAGTTTTCTGAGCAGGTCCACAGGGGACATGGGAAGGTTCAAGTATGGTGTGCATGGTTGTGGGGAAGCAAGTGTCCCCTGTTGCTCTCACTCACAGTTTAGGAAAATACAACATGAAGGCCGGGCACTCCAGAATGCCCTGTAGCAGTTAAAGCCATTATTAGAAATGTAGCAACAGGACAGAGCTTAAAGACACAGTGTTGGAAAAGGCTGTGTGCAAAGAAGGGAGAGGGAGAAGAACACAAAACAGGCAGGCGATATTTATGCAAATTCTTAATCCTACACACAAGATATGTTATATATTTAACGGCTATTGGTTTGCATTCAAGAGTTTCTATCAAACCTCTATCAAGTGTTTGCTGTGGACAGGACAGAGGGGAATGGAGATAAACAACTGGGCAGACTGGCAGACAGAAGACAGACAGACGCCAAGACAGGTGATAGCAGTGGGCTCTTAACAGTCATGCTGATAACCTAAGACTGCACCTGGGTCAGAGGAAGAAATGAGCCCAGGAGAGATGTATTGTTTGGATGAAAATTAGTCTTTACAAGTAAAATGAATTTCATTGTCATTGTTCACCTGCAGCTGAGAAGTAAGTGGGCTGCTGCGCTTGTTGTGAACAGTGCCTGACAGGCAGCAAGCCTCATACAGGAAAGGGAACTTTGAGACTCCAAGTTTGTGGAGGGGGAATATGAGCAGATCACGTGGGGCAAAAACTATCCTTGTCATGGGTAGTTTGCCCTGTTTGCCCGAAGAAGTGAGGGGCTCCCTGAGGATAGAGGAATAAAGTGTAAGAGCAGGACATTTAGATATTAGCTTACTACACCTCCAAGGAACAAGTAGGAGTTCGTACATTTCTATTTTGTGTAAATGCCATGTAGAAGGTGGCAATTTGTGAGGCTTCGCTCTTCTTCCCCCTGAGAATGTTGCCATGTATGCTGTAAGTGCATCTTACCTGAGTCAGAGATCATGGGGACCATAACTTCAAATTCCTGATGTCCTAAACATTCCAAAGGGGACATTCATGAATGTAATACATTTCTGGTAGTCTCCAAATTCATTTTTATGTCATCTTCACATTTTTATGTTTCTGTATGGCTAATAATTCGGGTGTTTCTGCTTTCCTATTACATGCCAAATTAACAATTATAAAAACTTGACCCTTAAAATTGTGCTTTATAACGCAATGCTTTGAGTTATTTTGTATTCAAGGTTAAAAAAAAGTAGTAAATGTTGTTACAAAAATTTAACTGGCACCAGAAAGATTGTTAATTTCTTCCCTAAGTGATCAATTGATCAAGCAATACCAGCAATTTCAAACTCCAGCCTTGTGGGGAAAGTGCAAAATTACTTTCGGTCCTTAAAATGGAAAACATTTAAAGAGAACCAATTTGACTGATGGCAGATAGACCTGCTCCCTGAGTGGGTGTGCATCCCTGAGATGGAGAACTCCCTCTGGAACCACAGGGAAGCAGATACCATCAGGGCCATCTGCGCAGTGGGGAAGAGGAGAGAACGTGCAGAATGGCCTGATGAAGCTTCCATTGTTCTTCAAAGTGTATGGGTGCTAGAGAGCTATTCTGATAAGTTTAGCTTAAAACAGCGTTTTAAAATTTCCTACCAAAGAATTCATGACTATGTCACAGTCGTGTAGAAGAAAGCGCAGTTTGGGGTTAGAAGACCAACTCATGGGGTTAGAAGACCCGCTCATGGTGGAGCTGAGCCAGCAGATGGATCTGAGCCCTTGGCAAGTCAAGTCATCTTGCCAGCCTCAAGTCCTCAGCTGTCAAACAAGAGGGTTGGTCACATGCTCTGACATACCCTCCTTTCCTAATATGGTGGGGCTAGTTTAGGGCTGATGTCACCTTTATACTATGTTTTTTAAAAATATGGAGTGGTCCAACCAAGGGTGATGGTGAGGGAAGGCCTTGGAAGAAAAGTCCCTGAAGCCCCTTTCTGAAGTGCTGAGTGAGGGGGATGGTGCAGAGGAGAGAGGGAGGCCACCCTGGGAAGCCTGGCTTTGTCAGGAGGAGTTGTGGAAGGCTTCCTGAGATGGTGGTTTGAAACAGAAGCAAGTATGTTCTCCTCCTTTCTGTGGGTCCAGAATCTTTGAGGGAATGGGATGGGCTCCATGCTTCTGGCGAGGGTCTCTCTAGTGGCTTCAGTAGAAAGCCTGCTGGGCTGGAACTGCACAATCTCTGGGGGGCTGGCTGGGCACCAGCTCTCTCTCCACAAGGAGCCTCAGAGTGTCCTCTCGGAGCACTCTCTATGGGGTCCCATGCTGGCTCCCTCACTGCATGGTGGCCATGGGGTGGTTGGATGGCTTATATGGGAGCCCCCGACATGAGTGTTGTGATGAGTAAGTCAAAACTTGCCTGAGAAGTTCTGTCCTTGAGAACCGTGCAGAGCCACCCCCTGTGATTACAACGAAGAAAGACAAAATTCCAGATTCAAGGGAAAGAGTTAAGCCAGGGCACATGGGCAGCTCAGCTGGTTAAGCAATCAACTCTTGGTTTTGGCTCAGGTCACGATCTCCAGATTTTGGCATTGAGCTCTGCATTGGGCTCCCCCTCAGTAGGGAGTCTGTCTGAGGATTCTCTCTCCCCTCCTCTGCCCTACTGCCTGTTCATGCATTAGCGAATAAATAAGTAACTATTTTTAATAAATGGGGAATAGATAGAAGACATACAGCAGCCACTGGTAGTCCTGAAACCCATCTGAGAACATCTTGCCAGCTCTTTGATAGAGCCTTAATTCTTACTCCCTGGGAAATATTATTTTTAAGATTTTATTTATTTATTTGAGAGAAAAGGAGAGTGAGTACAAACAGGGGGAGTGGCAAAGGCAGAGGGAAAACCTCCCTACTGAGCAGGAAGCCAGATGTGGAGCTTGTCTGAAGTAGAAATGTCTTTACAGGCAAGAATTTGGAATAATGTAGGGAATGATTAAACTACCCTGATTACTGAGGTGGCTGGCGGCTCCGTTGCTTAAGTGTCCTCTATGTTTTGACTCAGGTCATGATCTCAGGGTTGTGAGATCAAGCCCATGTGGGCTGGGAACAGAGCAGGGAGCCTGCTTGCCAGCCCCTCTCTCCTTCTGCTGCTCCACCGCACTCTCTCTCTAAAATAAATAAATGAATCTTTTTTAAAAAATACCACGATTATTGTTGATTGCAGTTAATTCATTACCACATAAATTGTTTCTCCTTATTCTTTATATCTTTTCTGGTTCTGTGTTGACATCAGTGTATGTCAACCACAGAGCCCTTTCCAACTGTGCTTTTCCTCAGAAACATAGGTCCGTGGGAGAGTTACTCTGTCAGTGAAGGGGTAAGTGCCAGCTGCCCCCTTCTTTTCCCTCCTCTGATGGTTACAGGCCAGTATTAAGTTTAGTGTGGAGGTTAAAATACAGTGAATAAAGCAGGGATCCTAGGACAAGTCAGTATGGGCCACAACATGACCATATTCAAACACTGAGTCTCTAGGACCTAAAGAATGAGCTCCATTCCTTACCAGGGTAAGATCCAGGACGCTCGCAGAGCCGGTAGTCCCCACACCTTCTGCAGTTTCCAACCCCTCAACTCCCTTCCCTTCAGGACTCACCCCTCCATCCACCCATCTCAATGCAGCATCTCCGAGAGTTGACTCTGCCAGGACCAGCCTTGCTCTGCTTGCTGTAAACTGTCCTAGGGATTCTTTTTATTTTCCTTTTTTTTTCTTCTTTTTTTCACCTTTCTGTTCCCTAACGACTTAACACTGCCTGGAACATAGTAAGTCTCCAACACATTTCTTTTCCAGTTGAATGAAATTTCTTAAAAATGCATGGAGATGGGGGCGCCTGGGTGGCTCAGTGGGTTGAAGCCTCTGCCTTCGGCTCAGGTCATGATCTCAGGGTCCTGGGATCAAGCCCCACATCGGGGTCTCTGCTCAGTGGGGAGTTTGCTTCCCTCCTTTCTCTGCCTGCCTCTCTGCCTACTTGTGATTTCTCTCTGTCAAATAAATAAATAAATTCTTTAAAAAAATGTATGGAGATGGCACAGATGTATATTTAAAATCATAGTTTTAGAAATGATTCATGAAAACCAAGGGAGGCAGAGAGTGAGGGCTGAGTCCGGGAGAGGCAGCTCACCCTGGGAAGGGACACGGGGGCATTCCAAATCACACATGTCCGCAAGCCAGACTGGAGCCTATCTAGAATTTTTTTTCTTTTTTTTTCTATTTTTAATATTTTATTTATTTATTTGACAGAGAGATAGAGATATCACAAGTAGGCAGAGAGACAGGCAGAGAGAGGGGGAAAAGCAGGCTCCCTGCTGAGCAGAGAGCCTGATGTGGGGCTCAATCCCAGGACCCTGAGATCATGACCTGAGCCAAAGGCAGAGGCTTAACCCACTGAACCATTCAGGCACCCCTAGAATTTTTAAGCTAAATTTTCAGAGCTATTCAGATTTTCTTCTAATCTCAATTTTTTGTGTGTTTTGTGAAATTTGGGGGGAAATGTGTATTTGAAAATTTAACAACACAGGGCAATTCACACTTAATAATAAGCTGTTTTGTAGATTATATGTACTGTTTTGTAGATTATATGATCTAAAGAAAGAAATACAAAATTAAAAAAACCTAATGCCATACCTGTGTCTACACAAAAGCAAACACGTGTTTGGCAGAGGGGAAGTCAGTTTATGTGACATTTCTGAAGAGTGGAGATAAATCTAGCTAACAACAATACTCGTGTACGTTCTAAGGTGCTAAAGTGGGTTAGACATTCAAAGAAATAATTGAATACATTGGTTAAAGCAAGAGGCTTTTTTTAGAATAATCATGATGCCTATGTGTAAAATAAAAAAAAAAAAATTAAAGAAAAAGGGTGAACCTATGAGAGGGAAACCAAAAGGACCACCCAGAAAAAAAAGCTGGTTTGTTGTTATTGTTTAACTTTGCTTCTTTTTGGCTTCTGTTCTTGCTAGGATCTGCACTCCTCACCCTACATGCCTTCATGTATGTCCCCTTTGTAAGCGACAAAGAATGAATGGTATCTTGGAGTCTTCCAACGCAGTAGACATCTCAACACCAATTGCCCTGGCTTCAAGGAGTGAGTGACTTATGAGGGACACCTGGACCCTGTCCTTGTTCTAACTGGTTCTTGGATGACTGAAAATACACAGGCGCCAGACCACAGTCATCAGTAAAAACCTCAGACGCATGGGCATCTGGGCAGCTCAGTCGGCTAAGCGTCTGCCTTCAGCTCAGGTTGTGATGTCAGGGTCCTAGGATCAAGTCCTGCATGGGGCTCCCTGCTCAGTGGGGAGTCTGCTCCCCCCCCCCACCGCCAACCAGCTGCTCCCCCTACTCGTGATCTCTCTTTGTTTCAAAAATAAATAAATAAAAACCTTTTTAAAATAAAAATAAAATAATTGGGGGTGGGGAGACTGCCAGCCAAGATCAGACCCTCTCTTTCCTTTCTGAGTCTCCCAGATGCGCCATCCGTATCTCTCCCTGTATTTTCTATAAACTCTGCTTTCACCTCCTGCCATTGCCTGCTGACTTCCTCCTGGTTGAAGCCAAAGACTCTCTCGGCTGGTCTCGTGGGAAACCCTCTGGGTCCTTGGACCCAGGGTTTGCCTCAGGCTTCACCAAAGAAAAACTAGGGCTGAATAGGAAACTGATAAAAACAGAGTTTATTCAGGATTATTGTGATAGGGAAAAAGAAACTTCTATGTGGAACTGAGCTCAGCTCAGAATGTAGGAGGGGCCAGTGGGAATTTACAGACAAGGAGTGGGGTGGGGATCAGCATATGGGAAGTCACTAAAAGTGAATTCAGGTTGGGGTGGGGGTCACAGCTAAACAGACCTAACAGGATTCTTGCTGCAGGCAGGCCAGGCAGGGGGCACCTGAGGGAGGATGGACGATGAGGAATCCGGCATTAAAAATCATCACATATGGTGGCTGGGAGAGTCCTCCTAAACTGACTCAGAAAGGTTCTTGCTGAAACTGGGTTGTACAAGGCCATGTTAAATGGAGCAAGAGAAGGTTTGGGATCCTGGCCAAAGCTTGGTCAAGCAAAGAATCTTTGATAGCTTCAGCCTGCCTCATCCAAGAGGGAATTGTTAGAATTCAGCACTATATTCTTTCCTGTACTGACAGCCGCCGCCTTGCTGCCCACCTGGATTGCAGTGGGCTGAAACCTCACGTGCTGGAGAAGCTTTGGGGTGCACAAGGGGACAGCTGATTAGAAGTCAGGGATAAGAAGGGTGTGGCATTTCATCAGGCAGCACCAAACAAAAAGAGATGTGCTGGGCCCCGAGGCCAGAACCATGCTGGTGAGTCCAAGCCGTCAGGAATGCTGCCCAGAAAGTTCACAGGGGAGGGCTATGATCTTTGTAGATGTAACCAAAGAGTGTCATTTTCAAAGAATGCTGGGGATAGGAAATGCGTGAGCACCATCTGTCCAGTTGGGAAAGTATATTGACAGCCGACAGTACTGTGTTCACACAATGGATTTATCTCTCTACTAAACTATCTTGCTGCTGAGCTGTGACCTTTTCATATCTTTTCAGCGAATGTCAGGGACCAGTTAGCAATCAAACAACTGAAGTGATAGTGTGGTCTGGAAAGTAGCCATTGAAAGCAAGATGCCTGGGATCAGTGAGTGGATCTTCCTTCATCATACTTGTGCTGGTGTTGGGAGGAAATTTTTTCCTCCACTCCCTTATGGTTTCTTGATCATGGGCTTGTGCATTAACTGACAGTAGAGAGCACTGGGGAGAAAATGCAAGGTTTCTTCCTCAGTGCAAGGAGGAGTGGCTAAGTAATGAGGACCTCTTCAGCTACCCAGAAGCAAAGATTTATATACCAATTTCACAAGAAGGGAGGGATTTTGGGCTTCAGTGGAAAAGCTCGGAAGGCTCTGTGAGCTTTTTGATGCTAATAGCAATAAGCAATCTGTCTCTATGACAACTGAGTTCACAGAAAACTCCCTGGAGGCAAGTTAATGGCAGCTATATTTTCAGAAGGCTCTGCTTTAGTAGATGGGGAAAGTCCAGACAAGATTTCTTTCTGCAGAAATGTTTTCACTTTAAAATAATGTTAGTGTCCATATGTGATCCCTTACTTTGTTAAATGGCACATATCCGTCCAGTGCTTACTGTGTGCACACTGCCATGCTGGTCCAGGGAGGGTTTAGAGTTGAATAAACATAGTACTGGCCTTCCCAGCACTTCTGCTCCCATGAGAGTCAGACAAATGGTCCAAGCAGGCTGGGAAGAGCTCTGTCCTATCTTTACTCAGAATTGTCTGCTGTGACACCTGGGTGGCTCAGTTGGTTAAGCAACCGGCTCTTGATTTTGACTCAGTCATGATCTCAGGGTCCTGGGATCAAGCCCCACATTGGGCTCCATGCTCAGCACTGAGTTTGCTGGAGATTCTCTCTCTCCCTCCCCTAGCTCATGCTTGCTCCCTTGTTCTCTCTCAAATACATACATAAATAAATATAATCTTTAAGAAAAAAGAAAGAAATATGTGCTAAGGACTTCCTAAGTGCCAGGCACTGCTGGAGGCAACAAGGAAGGAGCCAGGAACAGGTCGGATGAAAGCCTTCAGCCCATGGGTTTTGCAGAAAGCCAGTACTAGGGGTACTGAGATAGGGAAGGGGCAGGGACTGTGAAGACCAGGGATAAACCATCTAAGACAGGGGACCTCTACACCAAAGTCTAGGTAGACTTAAGGGAACACTAAGGAGGAAGAGCTTCTATACACAGAACTTGAAAAACTTTAACTTGGTTCTTCCATATCAGCCCTAAAATTTGTATGATCTTTCTTTACCTTGAACACAAGATGGTAGGATATATTTTCCTGCACTTATAACCTCAAGTTTTATGGCATCTACATGGCACTTCCTTGAGAAATGAGGTAACACATTTGAATGTTTTGACATAATGTTTGACACATAGAGGAATCTCAATGATTTCTTTTTTGAATCTGATTTTAAAAATGCTACTTGCACATTTGGCCTGTGTTTTATCAAGCAAGGATGGATAGCCTATAGAATAGTAGATTTGTTTTACTAAGTGTGGTTTAAAAGCTGGATCCAAAAGATTTTTCCCAATTATTTGATTTGCCTGAGACAAATGTATTGTCAGATGTTCTACAGTCCCATGGGCACACATGGGGCCGGCTTACACCCTCAGGCTCACTGAGGCTCCATGAGGGGACAGCTGGGTCTAGCTGCTTGTCCTGGAACCCTTCTTAGAATGACTTGCAGTCACAGCAGCAACAAGGTCTAGTGCTCACATGTCCCAATATTAGCTGATTTTCCCCCACTTTAAACATTCAGTTTTAACTTAGGATAGTGAGTGTTCATCTGCTGGGAATGGAGCCAGACTCTGTCCAGAGCTGATTCCCGAACACCAAGAACCTAGGACGTCACTTGGGGATGCACAGGGGATATCCACTCTTTCAACAGGCAAGACTATTTTCTGAATTCTCCCATAGGGTGAAGATAGCACATATATGTGGATGGGTCTAGGCCTCCACACATTCCCTATTGAACTATGGGCAGGCCCTTTGGTACCCTGGGGGTTTTTCTTTCTTTCTTTGCATTTATTTATTTATTTATTTATTTATTTATTTATTTTTAGATAAAAGAGAATACAAATATTTAAATGCAAGATGTTTGGTGTTCATCTTTTTGCATGGCATTGAGTTGAGCTGAATTCAATTGTATATGATAATCAGGATGTTTTACAAAATCATGCAAATATCGTTCCACTTAGAAACGAAAGAATTCCAAGCTTGCCAGCACTAATGAGAATTTTAATTTTAAATACTGTCAGGAATGGGGCCCAGATGCCTAAACTCCATCTCATCAATCAGATCTCATCTAGAATTACTTGTCTTAGTGGAGGGAGAATCATCTAAAATCCTTTGTCCTTTGGGGTGGGGAGCTGGGGGTGGTTTATCAACGTGAATCCCTTGATCCTTCCATGATGGTAAATTTACTGTAAGTAAAAACTATAAAATGAACTCCGTTCTAATCAGAAACATTTAGGAATGTTTACAGCTATCTATAAACATTAGCTAAGATTTTGTGTGATCCCCCAACTCAACTTGAAACACTGAAAAAAGCACCAGAAACTGGTGGGACTGGACAAAGGAGCTGTCCTTTTCAGAAGTGTTGTTTCTTTAACAGGTTCCTTTTGAGTTCCTATGCTTCATGATCATTTGAACTTTATTTTCAGCTTCCGAAGTGTGAACCAGATTAAGTGAAGTGGTTCCTAGGAGAGGAGGTATTTAGTGAACCTAAAAATTTAGCTGAGTGAAGGACAGAAAATTTTCCTTGACTGAAAGTTAACATAATGATATAAAGTACAGTAAGTTAGCCTTTTTCTGTGCTGGTTTGATGAAGTCTTAGGCTTCCAAAATAATCCAAGTAAGACAGTAATATACTATTATTTTCTTCATAGTGTATATTGTAGAGAGAATAATGGTCCCCTAAAGATGTCCACATACTACTCCCTGTAACCTGTAAATGTTACCTTATGGGGACTTAAAGATCTTGACATGGGGAATTACCCTCGATTATTTGGATTTGCTCAATTCATCTAAAGGGTCCAAGTGGAAGGGAGACAGGAGGATCAGGTCAGAGAGACATTTGAAGAGACTTCACTGTTGCCTTTGAAGATGGAGGAAGGGGCTTGGGGCGAATGACTATAGATGGCCCACAAAAGCTGGAAAAGGCAAAAAATGGCATTCTCCCTCTAGAGCCTCCAGAAAGAATGTGATCCTGTAGAGACACTTTGACTTGAACCCATTGGGAACCATTTTATGTTTCTCACCTTCAGAACTAGAAGATAGTTCATTTGTGTGGTTTTTAAAGCCACCAAGTTTGTGGTCACTTATTACAACAGCAAAACTTATCTAGCTTGTATCTTATTATCCTATGACCTTTCGTAACATGATGTACACAGTCCCCACCCATCAGTACTGCCTTCTCTGTTGTATCTGTGCAGAGGAAGTGTTTGTCTTCGGTAGCAAAAATAATTTTCCAAGACTTTCCAAATCAGTTAATAACTTAGAATTCAGTACAGGACAGAATCTGAGTGAATACTTAATGAAATACTGAATATTTAATGAAAATATTTAATGATTATAGAGTTTTCTGATTAGGAGGTTGGCCCATTTGTTAGGTGTCAACAGTGACACCACAGTCTGCCCAATCCCTCTCTCCAAATGATATTGTCTGCTAAACATCCACACTGTGCTGTCATGTATGAAGTCTTAATGAGATGGCACGTTTCCAAATGACGATGAAAATGTCACAGTTCTATCCTCTGTGGCCAAGCTTCTAGTCTTACCTCGTATGAATAATTGGGAAAATATTCTTAGTGTTATATGAAGTGAACATCAGGGTTTGAAGAGTGAATTCCATTAATTACTACAAATGGATATGCTTATTTGAAGTTTTTGAAATCAAAATAAAAATCAGTGCAGATTAAGTCAATATACAAAATAATTTATGCGAGTTAAGGCATAGCTAGCAGGACACAGAAATTTCTACCAGCATCACATCCATTTGTAAAACAAAATTCAATTCCTCCGTAGTCTTTGATTTTTGTTTCCAAAGCAAAGTCAGCTGCTTATTCTTGTTTCATTTTTAAAGACTTACTTTTATCACTAAAAAATTATTCACTGTCTCTATTCAAAGGACAAATGATCATTTGATAAGTTATCAAACCATACTTTTTCAGGGTTTATATTCTAAAATACCAAAAAAAAAAAAAAAGAAGAAGAAGAAGAAGAAAAAAGTAAAACACATCCTTTTATAGTGCTGTTTTATGGAAATGAAAAGACCCTTCTGGGTAATATTATCAAGTATGCCAAAGAGTAGCACATTACTGAGTCTTTAACAGCAACGTGGAGTTACAAGATCAAAACGCCAAAGTGCTGGCTGGGTCTCATACAGCTTAGCCACCTGTGGTACTGTGAATTATAATAACAAATTTGTATTTGGTTGTCTCCTGTTTCTGGCACAGAGGTCATAAACTCTTAGAATGTCCTGAGCAATAACAACATAAGGGTGTCTTTTTTTATGCTAATGAGGGGACTTTTGGAAAACACCTAAAGATGGGGACCATTTGCCAGTGGAGCCAACCATGACCTTAGAGGGCTGGAACTTTCCATCCCACCCCTGATCTCTGGAGAAAGGAAAAGAGCTGGAGGTTGGATCACTTGCCAGTAGCCAATGGTTTAGTCAATTGTCTATGTGATGAAGTCTCCATAAAAACCCAAAATAATAGGATATGAAGAGCTTTCAGGTTGACAAATACATGGAGATTCAGGGAGGGTGATGTGCAAAGAGAAGGCAGAGAAGCCCCACCCCCCCCTTCTCATACTTACCCTTGGGCATCTCTTCCATCTGGCCCTTACTGAGTTCTGTTCTTTTGTAAATAAAAATAAATAGGTGACCTAGTAAGTACAATGTTTCTCTGAGCTCTGTGAGCAGCTCTAGCAAATTAATCAAACCCAAAGAAAGGGTCAAGGGAACCTCTGATTTATAGCCAGTCTGTTGGAAGCACATTAACAACTGGGATTTTGACTGGTGTCTGAAGGATGGGGGGTAGGGGAGCAGCCTAGTAAGACTGAGTTTAACATGTGGAATCTGATGCCATCTCTGGGTAGGTAGTGTCACAATTGTGTTAAATTGAGTTGATTTATAGAACACCCGGCTGGTGTTGGAGCGTTGTTCTTACGCAGTGTGGGGAACCCCATCCCCCCCACACACATACCCATTAAAATTGTGTCCAGGAACCTAATTAATTATCCCAAGTCATTTTTAAATGTCGCTAGAGCTTAATGTGCTTGCTGCTGCAAAGGGCACAGGAAACCCAGCAAAGCAGATCACACAGTCTAGGACTGAGCAGACTTCCCAGTCTCCAGAAGTATGTTGTTGGCAACTCCAGGGCTGGAGCCTTGCCTAATTACAACTGTATCTCCAACACCATCATGCTGCCCAGCACACACACACATGCACACACATGCATATACATGTACACAGACATATGCACACACTAGATATACAGAACAAAGTTGTGCCACAATAGCAAGCAATATGAGTTAACATAATATCTTGAAATTATTTTTAGCGTATGTTGAAATTCCATTTATCTTACATAATAATCAAAACTTTGGCCATATTATATAAGAAGAAATAAAACTTGAGAGAATGAAAAGACAAGCCACAGACTGGGAGAAAATATTTATAAAAGATTCATCGGGTCAAGGACTGTTATCCAAAGTATACAAAAAGCCCTTTAAAAATCAACAATAAGAAAACAGACATCTTAATTGAAAAATGGGCCAATGACCTTAACAAATACCTCACTAGGCAAGATAGAGAGATGGCAAATAAGCATATGAAAGGATGCTTCGTACCATAAGTCATCAGAGAAATGCAAATTAAAACAAGATACCAACATGTATCTATTAGAATGTCCCAAGTCTAGAGTACAAATCTCATAAATGCTAACAAGACTGTGGGACAAGAGCAACTCTCATTCATTGCTGATGAGAATACAAAATGACACAGCCACTTCCAAAGACACTTTGTCTCTTGTAAAATTAAACATACTCTTACCATATAAGCTAGCAACTGTGCTTCTTGATATTTACCCAAAGGAGCTAAGAGCTCCTTCAAAAAGCCTTCATGAGGAGGTTTAAGGCAGCTTTACTCATAATTACCCAAACTTGAAAGCAACCAGGATGCTCTTCAGTAAATGAATAGGCAAATTGTAGAACATGGAGACAATGGAATATTAGTCAGCACTCAAAAATAAATGAGCTGCCAAGTCAGAAAAAGATGTGGGGGGAACCTTAAATGCTTATCACTAACTGAAAGAAGCCATTCTGCAAAGGCTATGTCCTGTGTAACCCCAGCTCTGTGACATTCTAGAAAAGCAAGACTATGGAGATAGTAAAGAGATCTGTGGTTGCCAGGAGTTTTTGGGGAGGGAAGGATGAACAGGTGAAGCCCAGAGGATTTCTAGGACAGTGAAAGTACTCTGTATATTATTTAATGGGGGCAGTGCCTAGATGGCTCAGTGCCTAGATGGCTCAGTTGATTAAGTGCCCAACTGCTGATCTCAGCTCATGTCTTGATCTCAGGGTCATAGGTTCAAGCTCTGCACTGGGTTCCATGCTGAGCATGGATCCTACTTAAAAAAAAAAATAATGGCGAATGTGTCCTTACACATTCATCCAAGCCCACAGAAAGTACGAGAATGAACTCTAATGTAAACCATGGATCTGGGGTGATTATCATGTGTCAGTGTAGGTCTATCAATTACAGCAAAGGCACCACTCTGGTGGGGGATCTGATAACCAGGGGAGACTGTGCACATGGGAGGGGAGATCACTCCATAATCCCCTCAATTTTGATGTGAACCTCAAACTACTCTTAAAAAAATAAAGTATGCTTTGTAAAAGAGAAAGAAATGTGTTCCTGACATGAAGCAAATAAATGGCCTTTCTGGAAAAAGAGACTGCTGAGATATTTCCCATCCCAACTGAGGCAAGGGGACAACCGTGTTGGCAGTGAGTACTGGGGCTCTGTGCTACCTGCACTCTGCCCTGGGCTTCGGGTATAGTAATTAAAATAACAATGCTATGTAGTAGGTGGTATAGTTCTTATTTTACAGCTGAAGAAAGGAGGGTCAGAAGATTTAAGCTCTTTGGTCAACACTATATAACTGGCAAGGAGTCCAGCAGCCACGATGCTCTAGACCATCTGATTCCAAAGCCTGGCCTCTTTCAGCACTTGGAGAGACTTTCATTAACTTTCCTGATCCTCATCTCCATTCTCTTTTATTTCCTGCCCAGCTAAGATGAGGTCTTTTTCCATTGCTGCTGTGAACTTATTACTTTAGAATAGAACAAAATAAGGTGCCAGAAATGATTTGCAGAACCCGCTCTCCTTGCTTTTCTCCTTGTAATGTATGAGCAGTACAATAAAATAGGCTCAGCGCTTCTGAAGCCAGAGAAGATCTGGGGGCTTTGTAAAGGG
Source organism: Mustela putorius furo (assembly GCF_011764305.1). NCBI lineage: Eukaryota > Metazoa > Chordata > Mammalia > Carnivora > Mustelidae > Mustela > Mustela putorius. The sequence goes on along the minus strand of NW_025421849.1, from coordinate 154,478 downwards.
GGACAGTAGAGTCTAGGAGCCTGGAAATTAGATTTCCCAAGTCTTTGCCATTTGTTTCAGTGCTGTAAGCAGTGTCCCCCAGGCCAGAAACTCTGTTTTTCTTCCGAAACGTACATTTTTTTAACTTTCTGAAGATGGATATTTACAATTTATTCTTTCAGAGTCCAGATTATTTGTACACTAGTTTCATTTCACAGTGGGAGTGTGGAGATTTTATGCATGGGTGCACAGGAAGGACTCAGGATTTCCAATTTTATTTTATTTTATTTTATTTTTAAAGATTTTATTTATTTATTTGACAGAGAGAGATCACAAGTAGGCAGAGAGGCAGGCAGAGAGAGAGAGAGGAGGAAGCAGGCTCCCTGCCGAGCGGAGAGCCTGATGCGGGACTCGATCCTGGGACGCGAGATCATGACCTGAGCCGAAGGCAGCGGCTTAACCCACTGAGCCACCCAGGTGCCCCAGGATTTTCAATTTTAATCTAAAGCCAGATAAGATGCAGTTTGGCAGCTACCAGTCTGCCCGGACTTGGCTTGCTGAGAAATCTCTTTTTAGAAATCTCTTTTTAATGGCCTAGTTCTTCACCTTGTAAATATCTTCAGAATTAGATTCCAACCCCCACTCGTCTCTGCATCTTTTCTGATTTTGAGTTTTGGATGTTTGACCCTGCTGTCTCTCTCCTTGATTGTCAACACATTGATACATTATTTTAGCCCTGGGGTCCAAGCAGGAAGGTAGGTAGGCTGCCCAGAGGGCCCCCCCATGCTATTTTCAGTAAGGGGGGCTGGCTTGGTCTGGATGACCAGGATGTTGCCTAGAAGGAGGGTCAGAATGTCCCACTGCAGCCAGTGATGCATCCTGGAGTCCCAGACGGGACCGGAGAAGGTGACCATTTATATCACAGCCCAGGGCAGGTCAGAGATGGACACTCATGGGAGAAAGAGAGAAAGGGAACGGTAAAGACGCTAGACTAGAACCGGTGAGCCACGGCACAAAACCACCAGGCAGTGGAGGCAGCTAGAGTAGGTCTCCACGTGGGCCCTTGTGATCAGGTTAACAAAGCATCACAGGGAATGTGTTTATATTCTGAGCAGGGCGGGTGGCCTGGAGGTCTGGGACTTCTGCTAGCAGCCCAGGTCTCCCCTCCTGGAGAGGGTGGGTCTGCATTGGGGCTAGTCCTCTAGTTGTATTCCCCTGGAGACAATGCCCAACTCTTAACTCAGCAGGGAAACACATATCCACCCTATACCTGAGTGTCTGACTTAAGGGAGGTTGGGCCACCGTTCAGCCCCGAAGTGCTTTGCCCCACTGGCTTGCCATGATCCTGATGTCTGTAGAGTCCTCAGGGTATAGACATAGAAAATATGTGTGACATAGAAAACACAGAGTGCCCAGTTAAACGTGAATTTCAGATGGACAAGGAATATTGTTTTAGTCTAAGAATTTCCCACACAATATTCAAGATGAATCTGTACTAAAAAGTATATTCAATTGGGTGATCCGAATTTTTATGTGCTAAATCTGGCAACCTGTGCCAGGGACTTCTCAGCTGCCCTCCTTCACCTGTGGGCCCACAGATTTGCTGGATGGTGGCCACGGGTCCCAGATTTTCTAACCACTCCCCTGGGAAACCACGCCCTGCTGTTTGATGACTTGTCATGGTTTCGGTCCAGCAAATACAAAGCTGAATGGCAAGCAGCCACTTAGACGCAGACTTTCAAAGGGACCCTCATGCAACTGGTCTGTGCTCTCCCATCAGTCCTGCTCTAAGATGCATTCAAGAGGACTCCCAGCACACATAAGTGGTTTGAAAGGCATTTCCAGCAGACTTTCTTGCCGTGGTGAAAGGCGTACCTTAAAACAAAGTGGCAGTGAGCCCATGTGAAACAAGTAAGGGCTCTTCTAAAAGAGAAGGAATCACCCATTAGCACTTTCTTTTTGCATGAGCAATGAGAACACAGCTAAGAGGGTTCGAGTGTTCACTGCACAGTGCGGCTTCGGGGCTGGAGAAGCCACAGGATTTTAAGAACACCATAAGCTGCCACCACCAGTGTTTTATCCAGAAATGTTACGGCTCCTGCTACTTTGTGGAGTTCTTGACATTCTAGGCCATGTTTTACAACTCAGGTATCTCCTGATGTCTGCAGAAGGAGCTCTATGGAAGTGGTCCATGGATTATTTTTTTTTTCTGCTTTTGGGAAAAACGAGAATAGTATTTTCTTTCTAAAGGGCTTTCTTTACTTTTCTTTTTTAAAAGGTTTTATTTGTTTATTCATGAAAGAGAGAGAGAAGCAGAGGGAGAAGCAGGCTCCCCACTGAGCAGGGAGCCTGACGCAGGACTCGATCTGAGACCCTGGGATCCTGACCTGAGCTGGAGGCAGACACTTCACTGACTGAGCCCTCCAGGCACCCTCTAAAGGGCTTTCAGTGTCTTCTTATCTTTTCAGGATTAAGTCCCATTTCTTAGCACAGCCTGAGAAGCTTCTTTCCCTTCTACCTCTTGCGTCCTTCTCTGATGTTCCCCCCAGCCAAAGGTCCCCAAATGCCATGTCGTCCAATGCCTCACTGACTTGCATGCAAGTCACGTCTGTCTGGGGAGCCCCTGCCTCCCACACTCCAACAAGATACTCTATGCTTGGTTCTCCCAACTTGCCCTCAATAAATACTCACCCATCATTATTGGTATTATTTCTCGTGTTTTTAGATTATGTTCCCCTCTGCATCACTTTAATTATCCAAAATAAAACAAAGACATAGAATCCACAAAAAAGAAGACTCATCCCTTACTGAACTATGATGAAGGAGCACAGTACATCAGCATTTTCTTGAGGGCAAACATCATCAGAAAATTAGCATTTATGTCACTTGTTAAAGCCCCCAGAAACCCTACATTCTTGTGTCCTTCACAGCGCTGTCGTGTTGCACATGCTTTCTGTTTAGTTGGCTTGATTGAAGTCTCACTGAGTCAGAGTAAAAGGGACGGGATGCTCTCACATTTTCTCCATTCTTGTGGAGTGTTTGCTAAGGAGGCAGGCTCTCCCCTCAGGATGGCCCAGGCTTGTGTGAAGTCACGGGTCTGCAGATGATAACACGAATCACTTACCCGAGTTTACAGCAGACTTGCTATCTTTGCTCAGGTCGGAAATGAGGAAGAGAAGAAAACCACCCAAGGATCAGAGTCATTTCGCTCCTTCACCGAAGTTGCAAAGGCGTTAGAACCGAATGTGAAATACACGTTTGAAAAAGTCTGAAATTCAGGCAAAATCCGCATTATACTCGAGCAGATTACCTTCCATGGACAAGTAAGTTTCATTTTGCTTTTGCTTTTTCAACAAGATCCAAACTCTTTCTAGTTTCTATATATCATTGTTAATTAACCTTTTTAGGCTACCCCATAATGTGATTTTGTTGTTCTACCACCATATACTTGATCATTCTGGTATACATGAGTCGCTAAAATTTCAGCGTGGTAGGAAATACATAGAAATTAACATTCTAAAAATGATTTTTCTGTGTGAAAAGTGATTTTTCTGTGTGAAAGATTTGAAGCATTTTATAGTTCTTCCCATACGTATTGTCAATGGATTTCCTCCCAAAATATGTTTTAATTTAAAATGTCACCAGTAGGGCATGACTATTTCAGTTTCAGTTCTACACAGATGTCTTTGATTTGGGGGGGGGTGCTCAATGGTAGTTATACAGTGTTGTTCCATGGGTTGATCTGTTTAGTGACTATAAATATTACTTTGTTTAATATTTTAACATTTATCTTTGTGTACGTTATTTATTCTTATCTTTCCTCCGTATTTTTTTTTATTGGTAAGCCTCTGCTTTTATTACAAACTTTCTTTTTCTTTCATTAGAAACTTGAAAGAGCACTTAACAATGTCGTGCCATTTTATTTCAGAGCTGACCCCCAATAGAAGGGGTTAGCTGGAGGAAGAACATTCCAGGTTGTGGGAACAGAGAGTGCAAATGTCCTGAGGCAGCTGCATTCTGATTGAGTCAAAGAAGCAGCAAGTACTCAGGGGCAGTTTGCACTGAATGATCAGGGAGCCAGTCCAGAGGTGAAAGTGAAGAGAGAGCCAGGGGCAAGGTCACACTCACTACCTCACCAGCTCGGTTAATGAGTCAGGTTTTATTCTAAACATTTTATCAAGGCACTGCCCTAGGGTCTTTCTAAAATCCTTCCACACACTCTATTTACTTTATCTTTCTCCTCTTCCTGCCTCCTCTTCCTCTTTCTTCTTAAATGACAATGATCGGGGCTTCTAAGCAGACCTCAAATTCCTAACTTGCTGACCCCATCAGTTAGCAGATTAACAATGACCTGGGTAAGAATTAATGCTAATATTTGAGGAAAAGAGAAAATATGGCATAGTCATCCAAGAGCATACCAGTGTTGGCCAAAAGGGTTCAGGGTCCGTCCGGCACCTTCCCTGCCACGCCACAGAATGGGGGTTGGCACCGCACAGAGGGAGAAGTCAGTCTTTCTGCAAACCCCTGGTGAGGCTTCCAGGAGCTGCACAAAAGACATTGCCTTATGCCCTGGTTCATAGTTTGTATTGATTTTTATTTGCTCTTCGTATCAAGTCACGAGACGAATTCTGCAGCATTCATGCCGATGCTTCATGAACATACTTACTGCTATATTTGTCAGATAAAATCCCAGTTGTTTTATATTCTTCTCAGACAACACACCTCCCACTGCAGGTCTGCCACTGACTCTGGGAACAGGCTTTTAAACAACCATAATTATTTGCTTTGTGAGACATTCCAGAACTCTAAGACAAAACAGTATTTTAGTAGCATCTGCTGTTACCAACAGAGTTTAGACTTTTGTCCCCAGGAGTTTATGATTGTTAAATGATCACCATTGTGTTAAAACTTAGCCAAAAAGATGATTGCTTCAGAGTGATTTTTTCACTATGAAATAAATTTTCTAAGTAGCAATGGGTCACTTTTACAGTCGTTTTTTGTTGTTATTTCCTAACTTAAAATGGCTTCAATAAATAAGAAGGGAACAGCCTCAGTGTTTTCATCTGTGCAGGTGACTAATGTCTCATGTTTATCAAAGCTCCTGGAAAGCCCACAGGCAGTAGCCAGGGGCAGTGTGGCCGAGGCACTCTCTCTGTGGAGTTGGCCTGACTGTAACCTTACTTATAGAATTATGGAATTTCTGATTGGCAGACTTGCCGCTCAACATCCACATTGTGCCTCTGGAATCCCAAACATTTCCACTCTTAAAAAAAAAAAAAAGTTTCTTTTAGGTCTTGTTGATTCAATCAGAATATGTGTCTGAGAAGTCAAACAGGGGTAAAGAAAGGGAGAGACCCAAGTCACTCCTGTGAGGAAGCAAACCAAACACTGCAGTAAGAAGAGAACCTGTGTCTCCTTGGCAGGTGGAGAGGCTCCGTGGTCTAAGTTCATCAGACATGGGAGGACTTCTTCATTTTTTGGGGAAACGTGCATCAGTCGCAAGACCAGTCTGAATGGACCTTCATCCACACTGAGTGCCCCCAAGTACAGAAATGACAGAGCGCTGCTCTCAAAGGATTGCAGTTTCCTTCTGGAGGGAAACAAATGCCCAGAGAGAATGAGGAAAGAATCATTCACAGTGAATGGCAAGGGTTGGGCAGAAAGTGACCCTCTGTGTTGCATAGTCGCCCCTCTTTGGAGGGAAGGCATGGAGGCAGAGGCAGCTTTCTGGGGATGGGTGATATTTCAAAGCAAATTGGAGTGGGGATTTGCTCTGCATTCTCCTGACCTGGGTCATAGCCTAAATATCCTCTGCACAGTTAGGCATCCTGGTGCCTTCCCAGCCTTCCATCCTGCCTACTTAGAACCCACCAGATTGGATGTGATGCCTCTGTTGGTTCTTCGGTGACATTCCATGCTTGTCACGTTATGACACTGAGCTCAGAATGCTGAACTTGTGGTGGCGTGAGCTGTGGGAAGAGAATCCATGGCTGTTGTGCCCGTCCTGCTATCTTCTTGCCCGACACTGTTGCTAGAATATGGTAGGGGCTTAAACGATATTTGTCAGAGATGTGAATGAATGAGTGAATGAACACAGGGAAAGGAGAGTCCCCTAAGGGTTGAGAAGGGCATGAAAGAGTCAGATATTCCTCAGCGTCTGGCATCTCAGTCCTCCCTGCCATATGTGCTGATGAGGACCGCTCTTCCGATGCCTGCATTTCCTTTCTGCCACTACGGACACCGGGCGATCGCTTGCCTTGTTATATCTAAGAACTTATTAGCCTTTTTTGGTGATGAGGGCACAGAGTTAGCCTACCCACATTCTTCATATCAGTTGTGTGAGATTCAGTTAACCTTAGTTGTTGCCTTATTTTGGAAGGATGGATGTGGGATTCAGGGAAGGACAACTATGTCTCCATACAGTAGGTTTGGAGCAAAGGAGACAGAGCCAATTTCAGTTTCGGCAAATCACATCTGCGCCTCAGCAACTTACCAACTACTTGAGGGAAAAAGTGAAGGATGAAGGACCAGATGCTTTAAAAGGCATTTGGTTCATGACTCGAGGAAAAAAAAAATTGTATCCATGTATAGTGATGGATATTAACTAAACTTGTGGTAATTATTTCGTGATATATCCAAATATCAAATCATTGTGTCATGTGCTTAAAACTAATATAATGGTATACGTCAGTTACATTGTAATTAAAAAAAAAGGCATTTGTGGGATCCGCTGCACAAGAAGGAAACCAATATGGCAAATATGATGTGGACGGTGGTGGGATGTGGTACAGGCCGAGCAGCCCTAGACATTTATCAAAAATCCCAGATCACTGAGGGTCAGAACCCTCTCTCATCTCCTTGGGCCTTGAAAGGTTAGGGGGAGCAAAGAGGAGGAGCGGCCTCAGGTCGGAGCTATGACATCATTGCACGTGGTGGGGAAAGTCGGGCTCCGTCGAGGCTGAGTGGTGGGTGGACACTCTGAGTGACTGGGGCTGAGTAGGAAATGTGGATTTCTCCCACAGAGGCAGAATTCAGCGATTTTGGGAAGTAGCATCCTGTAGCTCTGAAATAAGAGTCGAGGAGCCACAGAGGGGAGCCTTTATGGATTCTCGTGGTTTGGAGTTTTTGTGGACAGGGAGGCGTCTTGGTCATACATTTCTCCGTGTATCTGTTGGAGCATCTTCAGACATCAGGGATGGGCTGGGGAAAGCGGTCTTATCTCACTGTGTGGTTGGTGAATCTGACTTTAAAGTTTCCTGTGGAATGCCTCCCTCGAGGAGGTAAAGTATCAGACACCTTCAGGTCTCTTGGAGTTATTTCGGCATTGGAGACTTAGGCAGAGAATAGAGCCGGAGTCACGAGCTGAAAGTCGGGTTTCCGGAAGTGAGAACCACTGGGAGCTTTGCTCTAAAGGGAGCAGAGGAATGTCAATTCCCCCATAGTACAAGAAATGCCATCTTATTCCCATGAGTGTATAGCTTGCTTATTGCTCCTCAAAATAAATAAATAAATAAATAAATAAATAAATAAATAAAATAAAAATGATAGCATTTTGGATCTGAAGCAGTGTAGAAAATCGAGTCTATGATAATGTCTGCAAACGCCTGGGACGGAGAATAAATGCGAGTCACCCTTTCCTGCACTTTATGATTCCAACAGGGAAGCTGGTTGTAGGAATAGAAAAAAAAAAATTGGGAATTTTAAGCAAAAAGTAAAACAAAAGAAAACTTCTAAAATAAAATACTAAGTGCTCATGAGTGATTCTCAGAACTATAAAGAAACAACCTCTATCTGTTTCTACCATAAAATGAAGCTCTAAATCCTGGACAGACGGGAGCAGCTGAAGACTCTTAGAGTAAAAGCGATCTTTCACTAAAATTAAATCAAAACATAAAACTGCAAGGCTTCTGGAGTTAAAAACAGGAGAAAGTCTAGGTGACCTTGGGTTTGGTGATGAACTCTTTGGTACAACACCAACAGCGTGATTCATGGAAGAAAAAAACTGGTAAGTTAGCCTTTATTAAAGTAAAATTTTTTAAAAACCTGTGTTTTGTGAAAGTCAGTGTTAAGGGAACAGACAAGCCATAGATTGAGAAGGGATATTTGCACAATGTTTATCTGGTCATGAACTTGCCTCTGAAACATTAAAGAGCTCCTAAAACTCTCAAAAAGGAAAGAAACAATGAGTTTAAAATGAGCAAGGTGCACGTCACTAATGGTGCTGCCAGTGAGCACGGGGGAAAGTGTTCAACATCATCTGTCCCAAGGAGATGTGCGTGAAGATAAGGAGATACTCCTGCACACCTATTAGACAGGCTCGAGGGAAAAGTAATGATAAATAAGCAAGAAAACTACTCACCAGTGAGGAAGCAGAAAGACAAAAACTTGCATGACCGCTGCTGGGACACAACATGACACAGCTTTTAAGACAGAGGACAGACAGTCTGAACACATGGTCCGGCAGTCCTGTTGCAGGCATTTGCCTAAATGGGGGGGAGAATTATGTCCACACCAAAACCCGAGCACTGATGTTTACAGCAGCTGTATTTATGATGGTCAGAAACGAGAAGAAGCCAAGAAGCCCTTCAGAACGTGAAGATTGCTAAGCTGTGCTATATCCATACAATGGTTCGCTTATGCAAATGTGTGATGACGTGATTTTTAAAATCACCTTTATCTATAAAAAAGGGTTAAACTACCAATCCACCTGAAGACATGCGTGCATACGTGAAGAGACCAGTCGGAAGCCCGGCATGGTTACCAACATGCCCGTGTGGGGAAACAGACCCAGAGAGATGGTGAGAAACAGCCACGCGCTCCCCAGACGCTTGCAGTGGGAGCAGACGTTTGAGCCGGTGAAGCCTGGGGACGTTTAGGGAAGTGGGACTTCTGTATCATATTGTGTTTGTGGAGACATGATCATAGGATTTATCCATAGAACTTTATGTCACAGCAAATGAACGTTCATGTCTGAAAACTTTTTAATAAAATCACTTAAGAGGTCACGGGACTATAGGATGGAATGAGAATGACAAGAATATCATTACGAATGAATGAAACCACCTCAGGGAAGTGGGTGTGGGGGAAGGGAAAATGGACTCTGTTACGAACTCAAGACGATGGAACTATACTGAAGTCACCATAGTTGAGGACGCTCTCTCCATGGGGCAGTGAGCAAACGATCCCAGAAACACCAGACATGCACGCTGAAGTTGAGCAGCAGATAACCGGGTGACCCGGGGTAGGAGGAGACTTCTCCACTGATGGAGATGAAGAGTACGTGCGAGCCAGAGAAATGGGTTCCTACAGTCCAGGTGACAACAGGGTAGAGCTGGAGACTTCCAGACAATTCATGTGTAGCCCATCACGTGGCTGGATAGCAGATAAGAAGTGTGTACAAAACAGGCCAGTATGTATGCATAATTCCTCACTCAGTCAGCTGAGAGGAGCAGTGACACTGCCATAGTGAGACTATCTAGCATCCAGACCTCAATTTATTTATTTTTTTAATTTTTATTTATTTGAGAGAGAGAGAGAAAGCACAAGCTGGAAGGAGGGTCCAAGGGAGAAGCAGGCTCCCCGCTAAACAGGGACCCCGATGTGGGACTCCATCCCAGGACCCTGGATCATGACCTGAGCCGAAGGTCAGGTCATGAGCCAGGTGCCTCCAGACCTTGATTTCTAACGTAATTCTCCACTGACAGAAATAGGACTCCTTAGAGAAATAGTGCGGCTAGGGCAAGACATAGAAAAGACAACCCTGGAGCATCTCGTAGTGACAGAAAGTAAGGAAGTTCTCCAAACAAAATGAAATGTCTCACAATAATGGGGAATGTGACAAAGGGTCGCAGGACTGAATGGAAGAGCTTCTGACGGTCAGCGCTAGAGCAGTTGGGGCAATGCAGTCAATCATGCCATATTAGACTCATAACTCCAAATAATGAATAAACACCCATGAGTCCACATGAAAACAAAGAAATGGTTGAATGAATGAAGAGATGGTCTCTGGGCAGAAGGCCATCAACAACACACGTAGATACTCCCGCTACGGATATGTGGGGAGCATGTGATTTCCTGCCCAAGAGTACAATATCAAGGGGAGGGAAAGCAGTTCCCTCACAGTTGAGAAATGCGGTGAAGCGTGTGTCAGCAAGACTGACAAGGTGAAGGTGAACCATGGTGAGCTGTGTTGATAGTGCGGAGTACCAAGACGGGTGGGAAGGGCACTTTCCCCCTATGGCCTTCCTCCCCAAGCCTCACCAGCTATAGACTGATCACCAGGAAGCCATCAGACAAGCCCCAGCCAAGGGACATCCTACAAAACCTTAACCAACCCTCCTCAGAACGGTCAAGGTCGTCTGAGAAACTGTCCTCTTCAAAGGGTGACATGACAACTAGATATAACGCCATATCTTGGATGCGAATCTGAAATAGGAAAGAAATTAAGCAAAGATTAAGTAAATCGAATATAACATAAAATACCAATATTGTCTCACTAGCTGTGACAAACCACCATGCCAATGTAGGATATTACCGATGGGAAACCAGGTGCGGGAGATGTGGAAGCTCTGACAGTTTTTCTGTACATTTGAACCTAGATTCCATCTATAAGAGGATCTGAACTAGTCTAACTCACATAAACAGAGAGGCAATTGGTGGTCGCCAGGGACTGGAAAGAAAAGGAACTAGGACTCGCTGTTCAATGGATATGTAGTTAAAGTCAGTAAAACAAGAAAACGGGCCCAAAATGGAGTTGCTTATACTAAGGCCTACGTCACCAAACAGAATTAACTGTGACACCTTCAGTTCTTCCAGAAGGGGAATCTTAACCAGTCAGTCAGGAATTGCCCAGTTAGCACCAGCTGGTGGGTCTGCCAGACGCACCATTACTGTCCCCGGAAGGAAAGTGATCTTGCAAGGACCAGCCCACATCTTTGCCTGCGACAACTCCCTTGTTCCCGGCTCCCTTTGGGCTATAAAAGTCTTTTATTTTGTACATCTCCTCAGAGCTCCTTCTTATCTGCTGGACTGGATGTTGCCCCACTCACGAGTCATTTAATAAAGCCAACAGGGTCTTTAAAATGTCTTCAGTTGATCAGGCTCTCTACTTAGCGGGGAGCCTGCTTCCTCCTCTTTCTCTCTCTGCCTGCCTCTCTGCCTACTTGTGATCTCTCTCTGTCAAATAAATAAAATCTTAAAAAAAAATGTCTTCAGTTGAAACTTATTTTGTAGCAGTTATGTGAGTTGAGTGTTTTAGGGCTCTGCTGTGCATCATTGCTCCCCTGGTTTAAAAAAAAAAAAAAATGCTGTAATGTGTGCCCTTAACAAATCTGCCAAGGGGAAGATCTCATGTCCAGGGTTCTAACCACAATATGAAAAGTTAAAAAACAGCAACAACAACAACAAAAACCCTTTATGAGTTTATCAGAAACAAAAAGTAAGTGTTAGCAGATGGATTTGGGGAGAAGGCCAGAACTGACAGTCTGCAGAACTGACAATAAATTTACTCTCTTTCCCTTTGTAATGTAGCCTGGCGGGGATTTAGAGACAGCCTCCAATCTGACCCTGTGTCCAGAGATCTAAGGAGCAGAAGAGAGGGAACATACGGTCTGAAAGCGAGGAAAATCAGGCAAACCGGGTGTATAATTTATATCCAAAGGCAAAAGGAAGAGAATACTTAAAACAACTTTTAAAAAAGAACACATTTGAAGGACTTACAGTGTCTTAATTTAAGAATTACCATGAAGTTACGGTAGTCAAGAGAGTGCGGCAGAGATGGAGACAGACACAAACTCAGTGGGAAATAATTTGAATCAACTGGACAAGCTGATTTTTGACAAAGATGACAAATTAATGTAACGGGAAAAGAATAACATTTTCAACAGATGATGTGGGAAATACTGGATGTTTGCATGAAAGCCTGTATAGAAAATTATCCAACAATGGAGTGTAGACAAAATGGGAAACTATAACCCTGAAAAGGCTCTAGAAGAAAAAAATTGGACAGAATCATTGTGATCTGGGGTTCGCTGTAGAGTTCTCAGACATGAACACAGAAGCATGACCTGGAACATGACAAAATAGTAAATTTGTGGGCTTCATCAAACTGAAAACCTTTGTCAGAATGAAAAGACAAGCTGGGAGGAAATATTTGCAATTTGCATATGGGACAAAGGACTTATATTTAGAATATACACAAAGAGCTCCAGCTTAACAGTAAGAAAGCAGCTTAATTTAAAACACAGGTGAAAGACTTTAACAAACACTTGACTAAAGAGAATATACAGATGCCAGGTAATCACATAAAAGATGCTCAACAGCATTAGCTGTTAAGAAAATGGAAATTAAAACCATCATGAGATACCCCCCAGACGTTTTAGGGTAGTGAAAATTATAAACAGGAATAATCGCAAGGCTAGTACCCGTGTGGGCAAGGTGCCAAGCAAATGGGTCTCTCCTGTTGCTGGTGGGAGACTGACACGTGTAAGAACTTAGATGAGTATCAAAGGCCTGTAGTGCATGAAAGAAGCAAATTTTGAAAGTTTACATATTACTAGAAACCATTTATGAGACATGTTCAGACAAACTGATTCTAGGTTGTCTCTGGCTTCCCAAAGACATGGATTAGGGAGGGAGGAGCAGGAGAAAACATTCTGGAGTCAAGAAAATTGTTGAGAGCACCTGGGTGGCTCAGTGGGTTTAAGCCTCTGCCTTCAGCTCAGGTCATGATACCAGCGTCCTGGGATCGAGCCCTACATCTGGCTCTCTGCTTGGTGTGAAGACTGCTTCCTCCTCTCTGCCTGCCTCTCTGCCTACTTGTGATCTGTGTCTGTCAAATAAATAAATAAAATCTTTTTTTTTTTAAAGAAAGTTTTTAATGTAGAGCAACAATAAGAAGTCATTCTTACTGCACGTTAATTTTTAAAAATACAATGAAACCAAACTTTTATGCTAGTTTCTAGCTTCTTTGGAACAGTGCTTGCATGGAAGACTTCATTATGTCCTGTATACTTGCTAGAACATACATCTCACTCACTGTCCATATATCTCCAACAATCAGGTCATCCTGGGTTGTATATTAATGACCCATTGGTACAACACTTGATCCTACCCTTCAGCTTAGCCCAAGTCCTTGCACACTGGTGCTGGGTACATAAAATCATGCGGCCACTGTGAAGAGCAACATGGAAATTCCTCCAAAAAAATCAGCACTAGAACTATCATATGATGCAGGAATCCTGTCTCGGGAATGCATTCAAAAGACTTGAAATCAGCATCTGAAGAGAGAGCTGTCTCACCCTCATGTTCATGTGCTCATTGCAACATCGTTAAAGGTAGTCAAGATGTGGAAACAGCCCAGATGCCCACTGACAGATGAGTGGATACAGAAAATATGTGTATGTGATTCATGTGGTCAAGTATCATCAGACTTCGAAGAAGACCCTGCCGACCAGGCCAACATTGATGGGTCTCAAAGACTTTCTGCTAAGTGCAATAAGCCCGTTACAAAAGGACAAATACCGTGTGAGTCCAATTCTGTGAGGTGCCTGAAGCAGACTTGCAGAAGCAGAGGAGAATGATGGTCATTAGGGGATGGGGAGGAAGGAGTAGGGAGTTGTTTTTAAATATTCTTGAAGTTTCTGTAACGCTGTTGAGGGCTGTTGGACAACACGTGGCTGTGATCAACAATATGGTTTGATGAACTTTAAAACATGTCTAGAAGAGATCTCATATTAAAGGTTGTTATTTTTTAAAAAGAACACGAAACCACACAAGGAAGGCTTTGAAAGTGGTGGGTAAGTTTAGTACCTTGGTTGTGGTGATGGTATCATGATGTACGTGCTTGTCCAAATTCATTAAGACGTGCACATTAAATATGTGTTGCATTTTGTGTGTCAAGCATACTTCAGTAAAGCAAAAACATGACAGAACAACAATCAGTTGGTGACAGAAACCCCGTTTCCAGGGAGCTCTTATGACCCCGGATGATTTTATGTTAAAACCAACAAAAGCAGTTCGGCGTGACCTCCGCTGTAATTTTCTTCCTGGAGCGGCAGCTCTCAACTTCGAATGTACTTTCGAGTCATCCTGGTGGACCTTCAGAAAGTCAGTGCCTCATTCCAGGCCCCTGAACCTGTGATAACTAGTTTGAGGTCCAAAACTGGATATTGGGATTGTGATGTGCAGTCACGTTTCAGAATCTGTGTCCTTGTGGATGCCACTGTGAGCCAGGCGTGCAAGGAAGAGTATTACACTCTTTATCAGGCAACCAGGCTTCCTGGGCCATATTTAGAGATTTACTTCACTTGATTTAGAAAGATGTAACTTCTGGTTAATTTTTTGGACCTAAGGATAATTTTCTATGAGCAATATTCTGTCACATTATAAGCCACATTTTCTTTTCTTTTTTTTTTTTTCATTTTCTTTTCTTTTTAAGATGTTTATTTATTTACTTGAGAGAGAGAGCACGAGCAGAGTGAGGGACAGAAGGAGAAGCAAACGCCATGCAGTGAGCAGAGCCTGATGTCAGGCTCAATCCCGGGACCCTGAGACCATGACTGAGCCCAAGCCAGACACTCAACGTACTGAGCCCCACAGGTGCCCCGCACCACCGTTTCCATGGCATCTTCATCCTTCAGCAAGGGAGGGTAGGATGTCAGATGAGGGATCAGCCCTCTGAGACCATACATCGCGCACACTAACAACTTCCCATGTTGGAGTCCAGCTCCATTTTCAATGCTCTAAGACTCAGCTCAAAACAAGGGAAAGTAGCTAACTTTCTCCTTTGGAAAACACAACAACAAGGCAAAAAATAAATAAAAAGCAAGAGGATGTTTTTATTAACACCCTTTTAATTTTCCTTCTGCTACTCTTGGATGGAAATCTACCTTACCACAGGTTGGCAGGTATGTATTCCTCAAAGTTCCCTTTATTGTACAGAAATTCTGATGTTCCATTGTGAGCTCTGTACCGCACTGGTGGCAGAGACCCAGCCCCCAGCTCCTGGGCTCTCTGCTGTCACACCCTTGGCTGGGTCATCTCATGCAGAAAAACACAATTACTGCTACTAATGGGTGGCTAGGTAGGTGGCCTAGATCATTTAGGATATCCCATGGTAACCTCATGGGCCCTTAAAGGGGATGAGAAAAGGCAGAGGAGGAAGTGAGGGCATTGGAAACCTGGGGTTTTGGAGCATCACCCGCGTTGCTCTGACCTTTGTTGGAGCAGTTCCAGGGATTTAAGTGAGTTCCTGTTTGGGAGTGCACTCACGATTCCTGGCAGGGGTTATCCCGGTACATGCTTGTGAAGCAGAGGGAGGAAGGCGAGAGTTGGCTCTTCCCCATCCAGATGGGTGTCAGGTCTTCCCACAGCCCAGCCCTCATGGTGTCCCAGCTAGGGGACCCTGCTCTGGAGCCTGATGTGCCTGGCTTGTTGCCCACATTGCCCCTAGCCCCACCATGGCTTGTGACTCTTCAGCCGGCTCTGCTCCCACATGACTCACACGGACCCACGGCCGGGGAAGGAGCACTCTGCTCTCAGCCCAGCTGGTACATCTCCTTTCATTGTATTTCATTTTCTATTTTATAAGAGACTCTATGCAACAAATTGAATTAGAGAATTTGGAAGCTCAGAGAGAAGGATGTTTTAGAGCTGACGTTTTTATCAGAACTGAGGAATTAATGTGGGGGAAAAAAGAAACCCTGCGATAATAATTTTGTTAAATGTTGCATTTTAGCATAGTGTCACCAGATTACGTGTGTTGTTCATTATGTTTATTGCTTAGCATGCTCCCACCCTCCTAATTCTGGGTGTTAAATAAGTGTTTAAATCTTGAAGGAGCTGCACTGTAAAATTTTAGATACTCGCCTGAAGACAACATAATGATGTGTGTGGTTTTCCATCATCGAAGTGTCTGGGGCCATTCAGAGAGTTGTGTCTGTTGGGGGGCCCTCTAATTAGGCTGGAAGCCTCTGTGGAAACTTCTCTGTGTTGCTGAGCCTGGATTCCTCATCAACCCAGGAGCTGCTAATGGTCTTTCCTGAAAATGGTACAAAGACACTTGAGATCATGTAGATAAAACAAAAATTCTCGGGCCTCCTCTACCATCCCACCAACAATGTGGAAGGAAAAAGAAGATGCTCTTGCTAAAATGACATAAATATAAAAGCAGAGCCTCTCTCATGATGGTTTTTTCTTTGAGTCTTCAGGGATTTACTAAGTCATTTTAGAGGTCAAGGCACCTTGGCTCTGATGACATTTCATCATTACATCTCTCATTTTTTGTCACCACACTTTCTCTACAATCACAAATTAAATTTCCTTTTTACTTTCCTGTACTCCCTGCTTCTTGGTCTCCCCCTGTGACACCTCCTTCCCAGCCCGTCGGTGTATTCATGGATGCAGCGTGGCCATATTGGGTCAGGAATGAGGCTGAAGAAGCCAGGAGCGACGACGTCTTTGGGTGAAAATCTTATCGCTGTGGGACGTGTGCAGTCGTGCATAGGATGCCTTGCTGCTGCCCCATGTGTGAGGTGGAGGGGAGCGCCCTCCTTCACCTGAAGCTCTGAGGAGACGCTCTCTTTAACTCCAATCCTTTTATGTCCGAAGTTGTGGAGGATACCAGGTGAGCCAGATGCATCCGTCAGTGTTGTGGAGTGAGAGATGACACACTCCCTCAGGGTGGAAAAGGAGCTTAATGAAGAGGGTGATGGAGTAAGTGGGAGGAAGACTATCATCGGAACCTGGGAAGGGCTGGGGCTTTGGGAAAAGGGGCTGCCTGACTGGGTGTGTGGGTACAGGCAGAAAAACACCCACAGCCCAAACCTCAGACTAGAAAGGAAAAGCCAGTGACTGTGCCCAGCAGGCTGCTGATGGAAGCCTGCTCTGGCAGACCTGGGACCTTCACAGCTTTGGCTCAAGGATTGCCTCTAAGAAACTTCCTTACAGCTGAGGCCAGGACTCTTCCACCCAGCCTGGCTTCCTTCCCCCTTCATCACAGGAGTGAGATCTGTGCCATGGTCTGATCTCCTTGATTCTTCACGGTTAAAATAATAAAGACTCACCAGAGCTTTCAGCTGTAAATCTTTGTGGGTTTTTTCTAGAAAGAGAGAGCAAGCACCAGCGGGGATGGGCAGAGGGAGAGGGAGAGAATCTCAAGCAGACTCCCTCCCAAGGGAGGAGCCTGATATGGGCCTTGATCTCAGGACCCTTAGACAGTGACCTGAGCTGAAACCAAGAGCAGACACTCAACAGCCTGAGCCCCGAGGAGCCTCAGTCTCTAAGCATTTAAGAAGAATAATGTGCACTTCTGAATGCAGAGCTTTCAAGCCCCGGCTCCCCTCCTCTTTACCATGCTGGAGGGTGGCTCCGTTCTCTCAGTCCCCATCCATTCGGGGGTGCTATTCAGAATCACACACTCATTCTCTACGCCCACCCTCACTAAAGGACCACACTCGTGGATCTCTTTTTGCACAGAGAGCTGTGCCTGCAAGGCAAAAGGAGCCCAGTGTCTTCACGTGTGTTCCGAGCTGGTGGCTGAATGACATCTGACGCAAACACGTGATCTCCTCTCTCAGGACCGGCTCCAGTCCCCTGTACCTGTCACCTTCTCGGAAGACGTAGTGTAAATAAAATCTGGATGTGCGGCCCCAGGCTGCCCGGGTCCCTGCCTTAAAATCTTAGAGTTGCCTCGGGGAGGGATGGAGTCAAAGGAGTGGGGACACAGGCAGGTGTACTTATTCACTTTTCCTTTCTGATACAGTGGTGTTTTAAAACAGCGTGCTAGTACTTATCACACTAGTACTTACCATACTAGTACTTATTGTAAGGACCTATTTAGCCAGAGTGACTCCATCTTGGTTAAAAGCCATTGTGTTGTTTGTGCAGTAAAACTTAAACTGACTCTCTGGCGGGAGCCCCCCAGAGAAACTTATTTAGAAGCAAGTCTGGGAAACAGGAAAATATGGTCGGCTAGTTCCTAATAACAGAGCCCAGAGTACAAGGCCAGGTCGGCCAGTTCCTGATAACAGAGCCCAGAATACAAGGATGGGTCGGGCCAGGTGAAGACATCCAATCAGTAAGAAACACATATAATTTTTCCCTAACCACAAAAGAATGTAAACCCTGCCATTTGGGTGCCAACCTTGAGCACCAATTCTGACCAGAGTAATAGGTTGGGTCAAACAGCTACTATAGGGTAAATGGTAATTCAGTTGGCCATCTGCATGTGACCTAACATGACTACAATCTCATTGGCCACCTATGTGTGGGCAGATTTTTGCTCTATAAAATATAGTCTGCAAAATGGGGAGGGGTCGATCTCTTCAGAGACGGCCCTGACTGACCAGTCTGAATTCTAATGCTTGGCATAGAATAGAGCTTTGCATAACTTTCACCTTGTCTCAGTCTCATTCCTCTGACCAATTAGTCTAACTTCTAATACTTATCATAAAATAAAGCTTTAAATAACTTTCACTTACCTCAGTCTCGTTTTGCTTAATAATGGACCTAACACTTATCACACTAGTATTTATCATACGAGCAACTCTCTCTAGAGCTCAAGCCTTGGGAAAGAGTTTGGATAGTTTGAACATTACACCTTCTGGTTTAATGCTTTAAAATTACCTCAGAGTTTTAAAATTCAACTATACTCTCTTTAAAAAAATAACTTTGCTGATTTGAAAAAATATATATATCTTATTGGAAAATTTCTTTTTTCTTTACATTTTCTATACCAGATGATGGTCACCTAAAAAGATTAGCATTTGAATAGAAAGATATGTGTCATGTTTAGTGCTTCTCACACTTTTTAGAAGAGTGAAGGGGCTATCTACCTACTTTAAGAAATGAAGCAAAAAATTGAAATGGAAAAACAGAACTTTAGAGATCAAAGGGAACTTTGTGACCCTCCTCACTCACTTGGGAGCTGAGGCACAAGAGATCGTGATGATGCAAACCACTGACCTAGAATTTAGATCCCCCGGTGAGTGCCTTTCCTGTCCATGCACCCAGGAGCTGGGGGGCAATTGTGGGTGCAGTGAGGTTGTACAGGGCAGAGCAGAAATGCCTGCGTCAGTTTTCTATAAACCGTTTCTGTGCGTGATTTCACCTTAAGAAGGTTTTCCACCTAAAAAGTTACACTTGGCCACTCAAAGCCATAATGTTTTGAAATCAAGGCAAAATTCAATTATTGGCATAATGTACATAGAAAAGTATACATGGCTTGTTGATCTAGAAAGGAGACTTTACACAATTCCATGAGAAGTCCAGGAGATAACTCAGGTTTCAGTGCAATTCTTGAAGCATAAGCAGTGGAGAAGTTTGATCCTGTCCATCCTGATCGGGTTCTCCTGGTTGGTGAACCATCTGCCAACACAGAGACTGCCCAAGGAGAAAACCTGCTTCCTCACTGGCTCAGGCCAAGCCATTTCCCTCAACCAAAAACACGCTTCAGCTTTGCCCAGGTGCTTGGAATATGCCTTCTGTCTCGCATTGTGAGTCGTGAACGGGATCAGGAGAATAAGTGGGAGAACCCAACAAATGATCAAGTCGGCTTCCTGAATCGCTTGGAAGCAGAACTTCTTCGGATTTCCCTAAGAGGAGATTTTTAGACTTTTCTTCTGGTTGATTCTTCCTTCTTACCCACCCTCCCTCCCTCCCTTCCTTCCAATGGAATGCATGAATTCTCTTTTCTTCCCTGATGCTTTGGTTCCTGCCTAAATAGAGAATGTTTTCATGGTGCCTGTACAGAAGTGTTGTATTATCAATTAACAAATCCTTCAAAAGTCTGAAAATGGCAGATGGGGCGGGAAGGCCGTGCCGTTGACTCTAAGGGGTCGGAATGCATGTGGAGACAAAAACGATGCCAGAAGCTATGGAATATTGGGTGATCCAGGTTTACACAGGAGTGAGGCACTGAGAACACATTAAACCTCCCACAGTCTTAGAAACTTTCCTAATGTTGGTTAATATCTTCCCAGGTGGCGGGAGGACCCACCTTCCCATATTGAGAGACTCGTCCTTTACAGGTGTCTGACAGAACCTTAAAGAACGTAGGCAAAGTAAACTCAAAGTTTACTCAAAGTAAACTCACTTGGTTATGTGCCCCAGAAAGTCTGCTGTGTGCAGGGACAGAAGGACCAGCCTGAGCAGCAGCCATCACACAGAAGGGACAAAGGTTGGCACCAGAAGCAGCCCACACTCTGAGTTAATGCGGCTTTCCCAGAGCCATAATGGTCCTGCAATGGCAATTTCCCAGTGGGCTGTGGGGGCCTCTGTGGGGAATTCCCTCCCAGGCTGGTTCCCTTTGCAGTCAATAAGGTACTGCTTTTCCTTTGAACATGTCATTCCTATGGGAAAAGTCAAGTAGAAACTGCTCTCAGAAAAAACCACTTGACTGGAAAATCAGAACCTAGGAAACACATAGAGGTGACACAGGAGAAGAATGGGGTGCCAACTAGCAATTTCCTCATGGCATCCTGGGGCACAGGACTTCTGAAAGGATGCCAGGCCCTACCTTCTCCAGAGGGGTGGGCCCATGTTGCCACAGGAGGACAGCCCAGCACACTCTGCCATGGGGTGTTGACTACTTCTCCCAGGGCAAGCCCTGCAGGAGAGAGGGAGGGGCCCAGCTTACCAAGCCTCCTGGGTCTCCTTCCCTGGGGTGAGATCTATCCTAAGAGCTGCTGAAAGCCTCAGCCAGAGGACTACAAAGGAGTGCTAAGAACCTCGGTGGAGGTCCAAGTCATGCACCAGGAGACTCGGCCAACCCCTAGTGTGCAGCTCCTGCTCCCAAGGCCACACCGCCAGGGAAGACCCAGCTTCCCTTTGAGATCCTGTTTAAAACACCTCACAACTTAGAAGAACTGTACTGTTTGTTCTAGTCAACACCTGACTATAGACCCCTGAGTACCCTCACTTAGAACCTCACTTAGTCCTTGATTTTATTTTTATAGCTAATTAATGTGGGTTTAAAAAAATCTGTTTGAAATTCTGGCTTTTCACTGATACAGAAATAATTAAAGAACATTCTTCCCTTGATCCTGAGCTGTCCCATTTTTTGAACACTGAAACCCTCTTTCCCAACCTAGACTCCTGCTACTGATACCTCAGTAGCTGCCTGACCCTCTGGGGTGTGGGAAGAACTGCCCAGATCCCATTTCAATATATCACACTCTAAGTTCTGGTTTTTCCAGGCATAAGAAAGTGAGAGTTTTATGATTCCTTTTTCTTTCCGCCAGCCACAATTTATCCTTTATTATAAAATATCCTGGTTTCCTGGAATGAAAAACCCTTGGTCCCACAGGAGCCAGACCAGCTTATGCTTTCAGAAGGACACTCAGCAGAGCTGAGTTCTGCGTGTTAGGGCCTGTAGGATCTAAGTGAATGACCTAAGGCAGATGTTCCCCAGAACTCCTCCTCCTGGAGGGGGGACCAGGGGTTGAGGGGCACAACCAAGAGTGACAGTGTTCCATGGCAGCCATTCCAACATGGGATCTCCTAGATGGAAAATGGAGCCTCTCTCCCCTACACACCTCTTCCACCCTTACCTACAGAACTTTCATCTAAACTCTTTAGTCCAAATTCTGTCTGAATTTCTTATAGACAGAAGCCCTGGGGATCGCCCTTCTGCAATAGCAACCCTTTTTTGAACCTGGGGACAACATTTTTCTCCGATGCAGATGCCCCATCCCTCGCTCATTACCCTGCTTCTGTTCTCATGGGCTCTGTTGCCCTGTTGCTTTCTTGAGGGCCTATGGGCTCCTTTGGCTTAATTTTTGCTGATTATTCTAGTCATATTTGTCTTCAGGAAACTATAATAGAAAATACACCAGAGAGAGTAGAGTCTATCACACTTAAGGAGAAAATGATCATCATAAGTGGGACAGGATTTGTTTTTGTCTTAGAATGAATTTGAGCCAGGGGCGAGGGTGGGGGGGCTTGTTTCCAATTGTTTCCTAATAACAGAACAGAATTTCCATAATGATTTACTCTTTTTCTTTCAGCTATGTAAATGGCTTTATCAAGATTATCATACTAAGTACAACATTATGCGGAGGGTATTACGGCTTCCACAACTCCTTGTCTGAAGCCTGGGCTTTCCTGAGTGAGACTGATGAGCCTCATTGTGAGGAGAAATCGTTACAGGGTTATTATTACAGATAGCTGGCAGTTTGTTTTAAATTCTACCTTCACTTGTTCCTTCTTCAAAGCTCTTCCCTCCTCTCTAAATGACTGTTTGGGGCAACATTTGTTGTCAACCAATTCCTTCAACTGTTGTTTTTCTGGTAAACTATATCTCCCTCACTTCTGAAGGACGATTTCACAGGCACAGGATTCAAGTGTTGTGTTCTCTCTCTCTCAGCACAAATATTTCGCTCCACTCTCTTCTTGTTTGCCTGCTTTCTGAGGAGACATAGGATGTAATCCTTACCTGGTTTCTTTCCAGGTAAGGGGTTGTCTTCCTCTGGCTTTGTTCTGGATTTTTTTTCCTTTATCTTTGATTTTCTGTAATTGAAAATGATGTGTCTCAATGTTTTTTGTTTGTTTTTTCATTTATCATGCTTGCTGTTTTCAGAGATCCCCCCATCTGTGGTTGGTGTCTGACATTAATTTGGGGGAAATTCTCAGTCCTTATTGATTCAGATGCTTCTGCTCCTTTCTCTCTTTCTTCTGCTGATATTAGCATTGAGTTACAACTTTTAGAGTTGTCCCGAAGTCCTTGTATATTCTGTTCTGCTTTTTTATTTTTTTCAGTTGTTGTTCTTGCTTTTCAGATTTTGTGGGTTCTGTTGAGTTATCCTCAAATTCTGTAATTCTTTTACCAGCCATGCTCACAAGCCCGCTTTTGGGGAGGAGAATTTCTCCCTCTGTCTTCTTAGAATTTTCCAGCTGTGTCTGAAAATTCAGCTGACATAAGAAAGGTTAATGGGAGAAAAAGCACACGTTTATTTAAGTTTCACAGGACACAGAGCCCTCATGAGGAAGAAGAACCAAAGAAACAGTGGATTCTGCATGCTTTTGTAGCAAGTTAAATGAAAGGGGGCAATTGTGGGAAAGCCACTAAAACCTGTGGGGAAGCTAAAGGAAGACAAGTTATTGAAACAAGGTTGTTCGTGTAGAATTCTCCAAGTCTCAGCTTCTTGTGGTCGGCGATAACAAGGTTACTTTCCTTGTGGTTCAGAAAGGTCATCTATCACATGAGAATGTCCTCTCCTACTTTTAAGAAAAAAAATCACAGTGTTCTCCTTGCATTTGTTATTGTGTAAGCACCTTTAACTCAAAGTAATCCACACACCAAAGCGCTGAAAAATTCTGCTACTCATCACGGTCAAGGGCATTCTTCATTTCTGTTACAATGTTCTTTTTGTTTGTAGTCTATTTGTCTCTAGCATTTCTTTTTGTTTTTTATTCTCTAATCCTCCAGAAATTCATCAACTGCAGCTCATGCTTTTCACCTTGTGGGTTTCTGTTCCTGTCAGCCCACAAAGACTTGCACTCACCAATCTGTCTCTGCACTGGGGGCAATGGTCTGCCCCATGTCCTCTCTTTTCCTACAGATCCTGGAAGATTTGTTGACTTTCCCAGTCTGTTCAGAATTTTTCTTGTTAGGATGAGTGAGGATTTCCAAGCTCCTTGTGTGGAGAGCCAGAAACCAAAAAATCAGTTTTTAGAAAAATACAAATAATTCTCTAGGTTGTGTAGTAATTAGTAAAGACTTAAAAAGAATAAAGAGCCAGTGCAGGCTTATCAAAGCTAAAGGTCACATTAAACAGGGAGATCTTCATGTCTGGACAACTCAGGAAATAAAACGACCTCTAAAACAACCTACACTCCAGACTTTGTTGAAAACTTCTGCTCTAACGTTAAAAAAAATAAAAAATAAAAAGATTGCTATAATTTAAATGTATTTTTTTCTTTTTATACTGATTCACAAATATGCTTTATTCATCTTCTGAGATTATCAGAGTTAGCAAAAGATAAGACACAATGTTCGGTTACTGCCACAGGGACAATATTGAATCTTCCAATTTATGAACCCCAAATGTCTATTATTTAGATCTTTTATAGCAATGTTTCTAGTTTTAAATATATACATCTTTCATTTCTTTTATTATATTTGTTCCTAATTATTCTATTTGAAGCTAAAATAAATTAATGTATCATAATTTTACACTTCAATTGTTTGTTGTTTGTATGGAATATAATTGATTTTTGTATATTGATTTTATATCTTGTGACCAGGCTAATTTTATTAGTTCTAGAAGTGTTTTGTAAACTCCTTGGGATTTTCTATTTACAGAGCCATGTAAACCAAAATCAAAGACACTTTCATATTTTTCCCTTCTGCTTTATGTGCTTTTAATATATTTATTATTCTCCTGTAGTGTATTATCTAAAATCCCCAGTACATGTTTAACAGAAGTGGCGAAACCAGTCATTCTCATCTTGTGCTCAGTTTTTTTTTAATAATTTTTTATTTTTTATAAACATATATTTTTATCCCCAGGGGTACAGGTCCATGAATCACCAGGTTTACACACTTCACAGCACTCACCAAAGCACATACTCTCCCCAATGTCCATAACCCCACCCCCCTTCTCCCAACCCCCCTCCCCCCCAGCAACCCTCAGTTTGTTTTGTGAGATTAAGAGTCACTTATGGTTTGTCTCCCTCCCAATCCCATCTTGTTTCATTTATTTATGCTCAGTTTTAAGGAAAAAGAATTCACTATTTCACAACTAAGTAAGACTTTACTATAGGTTTTTGTATATTCTGTAAATCAAGTTGAAGTAGTTCCCTTCTATCTCTAGTGTATTGCAAACCTTTTTTTTTTTTTTTTTTTTTTTTAATAATTGGTTCTGGGGGACGCCTGGGTGGTTCAGTGCATTAAGCCTCTGCCTTCAGCTGAGGTCATGATCCCAGAGTCCTGGGATCGAGCCCTGCATTGGGTTCCCTGCTCAGCGTGAAGCCTGCTTCTCCCTCTCTCTCTGCCTGTGCTGCCTCTATCGCTGTGTCTCTCTCTGTCAAATAAATAAATAAAACCTTTAAAAAATGTTTCTGGGATATTGTTAGGTGCTTTTTAAATTTTTATTGAAATGACATGATTTTTTTCTCTGTAACCCTAAACTCAAGAGGGCAAGTTCCACTTGATCATGATGTATAACCAGTGAACAAAGGATTTTGCATTTGTGAGGAATATTGGTCTGTAGATTGGTTTTGTTGTTGCTTTCTTGCAATCTTTGTGTATGTGATATCAGGGTAATACTGGCTTCATAGAATGAGTTAGAAGTATTTATTCCCTTTTTCTCTATCTTTCAGAGTTTGTAAAGGATTAAAATTATTTCTTCTCTAAATACTTGCAGAATTTCCTGGTAAAATACCAATGGTTAGACTTATCTTTGTGGGAAGATTTTTTTTAAAGATTTTATTGCTTTGATAGAGAGAGATTGAGTAAAGAGAGAGTGGGAGAAGCAGGGAGCCCAATGTGGGGCTCGATCCCAGGACCCCATGATAGTGACCTGAGCTGAAGTGAGATGTTTAACCCACTGAGCCACCCAGGTGCCCCATGGGAAGACTTTTTAGTTATCAACACATATTCCTTAACTGTGAACTATTCACATTTTCTACTTTGACTGAGTATGTTTTAGTAATCTTTTTTTTTTTCAAAAAAATTTAATCATTTAATCTAAGCTGTCAAATTTATTTGCAAAATAGTGGCCAAAATATATCCTATAATACTTAAATTTTCAGTAGACTAGGTAGTAATGAACTTATTGCATTCCTGATTCTTGTATTTTTTGTCTTCTCTATTTTATGTATTTATAGCTTACAGAAAGATTTGTCAAAGTTGTTGATATTTTCAAGGAAGCAACTTTTAGTTTTATTGCTTTTTTTCCATTATTTTTCTGTGATTTCTTTATTTGACTTCTGCTTGATCTTAATCATTACATCTCTTCAACTTTACTTTGGGTCAGTTTTTTTCTTCTACTTTTTTAAAATGGATGCCTAACTTATGCATTTGAGACATTTCTCATACCAGCATTCATCAGGCATCTCTTCACTTTGGCTATGTTGTATTTTTGTTTTCCTTCAGTTTCAACATACTTTCCAATTTTCTTCTTTATGCCTCCTTTGACCCATGGGTTACTTAGAAGTGTGTTTTTAAATTTCCAAGTATATGGGGACTTATAACCCCCCATGGTTGATTTCTAATTTGGTTTCATTGTGCTCAATGAACATACTTTCTATGATTCTAATACTTTTAAATAATAGGCTTTTAAACTTTTCTCACTTAAGAGCTTTCTTGGTTGATGAACAGGTGGTCCTAAATATACATATTCAGCAGTCATTGGATAACATGTCCTATGCTATTTTCACTCATCATAAAGATAGTGAAAACACTATGATGTTCTCAGTCATTAGAGTGAGTTGGTCAATAATATTTTTCAACTCTTTGTTCTTCCTAATTTTCTGTCTGTTCTTTGAATCATTGAGAGTAGGTTGTGAACACTTTTTTCCATTTTATATATTTGCAGGCTCTGTTGCTAGGTACATATAAATTTATCATTATTAAGCCTTCCTCATTTTCACTCTCTTTTTATCTAATGATATTTCTCATCCTGAAGTCCTTTTTCTCTGATATTAACAGAGCCAGCTCTTAGGATTACTATTTATAAGGCACATCTACTGCCATCTTCTATTTTCAAACTATTTGTATCCTTGAGTCTATGCATGTGTCTTATAGACAGCATATATATAATATCACTTTTATATCTAGTCTGATAATCTTTGTCTTTATGTTGTGGTGGTTAGACCATCCACATTTAATGTAATTATTGGTGTGGCTGGCTTTACAGATGCTGTGTTTTGCTATGTTTTCTTTATTCTCCTGTCTTATTGTTCCTTTGTCCTCTGTGACTATTTTCTATTATTGTAAGTAAGTACTTTTAGTCTACCACTTGAATTTTATTCTTAAGCTTTTTACTATTTTTTTTAGTTATTTTCTTAATAGTTGCTTTAGAGATTATAAAAGATATAACTGATTTATTAACACACATCTGAGAATCATGTGCTTTGATTTTAGGTTCGATTTGCCAATTGTCTCAGTGCTGGGTGAGTGTCCAGGAGAGCCATGGAAATCTCTTTGCCAACACAGTAATTGTCCCAAGTCTTGGGACATGGGACCTTATCACCAGCTTTATCACTGACTTCTATGTATACCTCAGACACTGGAACCTCCATTTTTTTTTAAACTTCCAGATCCTACTTTATAATAACTATCTCATTTATAGAACTTATGTAAGAACCAATGAAAAATAGTGTAATTTTTACAACAAGTTGTGGCTACTCAAATGAAGCTTCCTCCACATTTCCAGACGGATTTATGGCTGTGTATATACACTAGTCTAGTATGAAAGCACACCCAGTTCTTAGCAGTCCAATGAGTCACTCAGACAATTATTTGCTATGTTTAGAATCTACATTGTATCTCTAAAACCTCTGCAAGATATGACAGACATGAGCTTGGAACAAATAAAACACTCCCAAGATTAATATGATTTGGTGGCAGTGCAAATCCTGTGTTTATTATGATTCACATTTAGATTTTGAATAGATTATTCAATTGCTTTCTACTGTGCTCAGACCATGCTCTAGTGTGGCAATTTTACATCCTAATGAAACGGGCTCTGCCAAGATCTGTGGGGGCTCATTGGCATTAAGATAACAAAGTGATACATCTTTCTCCCCTAGTTTACCCTGAAAAAGACAATGGCCCATAGACAGCCAACGGAGGGAACAGAAAGGACAGATTTTAATCTATATCACTCTGTAACCTCACTGCAGTTTTATTTTTCAAAAAAAAAAAATCACTACTCAGTGTATACCCCAAAGGTTATGCAGAAAATGTTAATCACCTCATATGCATAATAATAACTTTATTAAATAAATAATAACTTTATTAAAATCTAATTTTTTATCTACTTAGGAAACATGTTTATTGCATGTTTTTATAATTAATTATACTTTAGTATTATAGAAACAAGAGTATGGATTTTCAATGAACTCTTAGTAGTCATATTGATTAAAGTTAAATTAATGGTCTGCCCACTAATGGAAGCATTGAATTTCCCTGTTTGTTTCCCTACCATCATGAAAATGGCAAAGCCAGTGACCCCAAGGCCAGTATTATGAACGAAGGTGAATATGTGCATAAGAAAATTAAAGATCCTTTTCCTCTTGATGAATAGTAAGCATTCATATAACAGTCATATAACACTGAAGTTCACCAAGTTCATTATCATTGCATTTTGTGTAATATAGTTATTTTACTAATAATGGATTCTTCTGCTGTGTAGTTTTCGATATTTGATTGTGTACCCAGGTTAAAAGTGGCTCTTTTTTCTGGGCAGTTGATCTCCTGATTTTGTTCTTTGATTTAGTTTTAATAGAGTTTACCGATTATAGCCTTGAGTGTGCATGTCTGAAAGTAATTAATATTATGCATGATAAGTGGGAGGCCTGCCCATCATCTGGCCACAAAGGCGGTTCCAGAGTGGTGGCCCTTCTCCGCCCACTGGAAGCGCTGCCCACAGAGGCTTGGTACTCGAAGCCCATAGTCAGATGCAGAATCTCAGCCCTGCTAAGTGGTAGCTGTGTAGCTTAGGAAAGTAGGAAACTCTCTCCATCCTTAACATCCTCACAATGCCTGGCTTTCAAAGTGGCCGTGAAGACTAAATGGCCTAATTACACATAATGTCCTACAGACCACGTGTGGAACAACCACGTTACCGGACACTGTAACTAGTACACACGTTACCAGGACACAAAGCCACATCTAACTTTGACCAGCTGCATGACCTCTGTGAACCTGAGCTGCCTCATACGTGAAATGCAGAGCTTGCATTGAATGACTTCATTTTATAGCTCCCTTCTGAAAAGGAGGAAACATAGCTTCTGATACCCAGAAACTGAGTTGACCTCCAGGCTAGAGCTCACGGTTTCCACAAACTGATCCAATGCCCACAACGAAGCCATGCTGTTTTGGTTGTTGCATACACACACACACACACATACACACACATGCACACACACACGCACACATAATCTCACAAGACATCTGCTGGAGACAAGATTACATGCGTCCCCCATTATTTTTAAGCAATCACCTAGAGATCTACATCATCTCATGCATCAGCCCCTCTCTCCCATGATTTTCTGGATAGCTGGGCTCTTCATCATTACAGTGTTGTTTGCTTTGCAGGATGGAGGAGGGAGGAGTCAAGATAATCTCAAAGTTTCACTCCCAAAAGGGCACAGACTGACTTTTGCTAGACAGTTCAGAGATCAAATTTGGCTTTGCCATTCTCCGCAGCTCCTGAGGGCTCTCTTACAATACTTCTGCATTTGTAAATAGATAATTATTGTTAAATTTTTAAGAAAAACTCTAAAAATCAAAACTAAAGGAAAAAAAAACACATTTTAAGGTAAAATCAGGACCTGGAAGGCAGGAGGATGTTAAGGACTTCTCATTTGCTTAGAGCTAGGAGAATGGAGTAAAGAAGTTCCTAGCCCTTCTCTCTTCTGTGCCACGTGGCTTCCGGCGTCTTCCTCCTTCCTCTTCTCCCCCTGGTCTTCATCTTCACCCCCATATACATGCTTTCCCTGGCTTTCTTCCTATAGCCTCAGCCGGTGGGGATCCTCCCTAGGCTGGGGTCTCCATCCTTGTCTGGGATAGATGTCTATTTGTGGAGCTCTGGAGGCACTGAGAGCCTGGTGTCCTACAGACATGGCAGGGCCCCTGGCAAGTATGAAGGGACCAGGCTGTGAGCAAGAGTATTAAGATGCCCACAGGGACCATGGGCTGGTTGAGGGAGACAGTGCAGTTGTCCAACAGACAGCAGTGGACGTGGATGCATCTGAACAGCCAAACCGTTGTCTGCTGGCTTTAGCACCACAGTGTGATGCCCTTTGCCCTGCTTCCCTGTTCCATGAAGCACCTGGATTTTGTGTGAGTCTGATCAGAGTGTCTTCAGCTACTTTTTTTTGTCCTTAGAACTACCTTCCAGCTACATGATTGGTGCCCCCATTCCAGCCCTGTCTTGGCAGTTTGTCAGAAGGGCTTCCTCACATGCACCGTGACCAGGATCTCGGTGCCATCCTGCTAGGGAACGCCTCATTTGGTTCAACCCTTTACTCTCTCACTAGAATTTGTTTCTCGTGATCCAGGGGGAGAGGGAACGTAGAAGAGCAATGAACACATAGAAAGGACAATAAGAAGGGCCAGATGCTGAGGTCATGTATCGGGAGCACCTCATGCTGGCTTCACTCATTCACCCCACCCCTTCCCTGCTCTCTGCTCGGCAGGTGTCCACGTCTCTAGGATCTTGGTCAGATTCATCAGGCTGAGCTGGACCGTCCACTCAGTGCTCTGCCCACCCACACTCCTCCTCCCCACACTCCTCTTGCCTGGTCCTCTGCCCCTTGGACTGACTGCTCCATGCCCATTCTGGGAATGTAACTGAGAAATCCATCATTCCCACCGCCCCCAGAATCCTAGACCTTGCTGGATCAGAAGCCCTGCATTTCACTATTCATCTTCCTGGCCCTATGAAATGTCTCAGCCTCGAGTTCTGCATAACTTCTTGGCCTCTCACTGTATCCTGAGTGCAAAGGACTGGAGAATGCTGACCTCAGGGTAGTGACATAGTTCCCTTCATGCACAGTTTTGGACCCTTCATATCTGGATGCCTTGGTTACTCTCTGATACTTCAACTAAATACCTTCTAAATTTTATTTAGTTTTCGTACTTTTCTTGAGGAGGGTTGATTTCATACAGGCTGCTCCACTGCCCTTGGAAACCAACATCCACCTCCACCAAGATCTATGTCATTTTTCATAGGGAATGCATCCGGGTTTGGTCGTACAAGCTCTGTCTTACGCGTCTGCAAGCAGCAGAAACTCTCCATTATTAGATCATAAAAAATATATTATATTGAAGGAAGACTGCTTTACTGAACACAACTTACAAAATGAAAATCTGCCTGGTTTTTATTTTTGCCATATTTTTATCTTTGTCTCACTTTACTCAAGACACAAGTTTCCAGAAAGATCTTATTTCCTCTGCTTGCCTAGAGAATGTGGGGACCCATGAATGGGTCACAAGAGACACCTCACTAATGAAGTGGGTAATGGGAAGGGCTGTTCCCAAGAAAAGGCCTGCGGGTCCTTGGCAACCACAACACACCCACCTACGGTTTTAGGGGAACAAACTCCTCCCACAGTTGAGTTTACCCACATTTAGGATGCCTGGCAGTTGGTATGAAAATGCACTGAGGGACTCAGTGAACATCGCTGAGATCCACGCTGCTCTGGGCTGGCTAGCGGAACTCTTTGGGCATGTTCTTCCTTTCCTTCTTCTACAGCCCTTCGTGGACTTTGGCCTGGAGGTGAGGATTGTCCTTCCTCATCTCTGGACTCCCAGCAGAGACTCACAAAATAGGCACCCTGGTGAAGAGTTACGAAGTCACCGACATCGGTGATCATTAGGAACGCTAAATCCTCAGAACAAGAAGCTCTCTCTGTGATAACAATAAGGAGACAGGTTTTGGGGCAAAGGAAGCAGAGGTCTGGAAACGAGATGGGCTCCTGGATGGAAGGCGGACCTGACGGCAGGCACACACTGTCTGCCAAACACCGCGGAAACTGTGTGTCTTCTGTGTGGGGAGTGGGAAGATGGCCTGTGGTGCTGGCAGGAAAAGCAGACCTGCAGTCATGCATAGGTCATGATTCAGGCAGGAACACGCACCAAAGAACCACCATCTTTCTTAGGGTGACTCCACCTGAAATGTCCCAGCATATCACGTGCATTTTAGGTGAGTGGAGAGCCAGTATTTGAGAGCTGTCCTGACCCTTTTCTACTTAAAAATCCTAGACTAGAGAGTCAAGGTGCTTCACTTTTTGGGTTTAAAAATCACATTGGCTTACTTTCAAATTCTACTGTGACCTTCGTTCTCCATGTGAACTGATGTGCTTTAAATTTAATGCAAAATCACTTCCTTCCACTTTCCATATCGATGCTTCTATTTGTTTTAGAGATAGAATATTCAATATATACAAAACTCTTCAGTAAACGTCCAAGATTCCAATATTTAAGAAGTGGTAGCAAGAAGTAATTTATGATGTTTTCTCAACAGTCATATTGATCTCACATATCATTTAAGGCTTAATGATGATTAACTGTATTTAGTAAATTCAGGCAGGCTTTGAGAAATGGACCTTACTTTTCTGCTGTGTGCACAAAAAGACACTCTGATAAATAATTAAGACGCTTGGAATTTTACATTTCCCGTGGTCGGGTCCCCAAAGCATTTGTTTTCTAGCAAATATGGTTATATATATAATATTTTTTTCCATGATGTGATATTTGGTAATAGAGGTAAATTGGGCAGATTTCAAATTTCTCTTAAGCTCAGAGTTGAGGAACCCTGATTTGAGCAGGAATGGGAAGGACTAGATTATATCTGGTTCAAGCCAGCAATCGGTGAATCCTACCACCACTAATCTAACATAGTATTTGCATTTACTTAATTAGACTCCTGATCACTGGAGGAGCGGGCAGGGTACTGTCAGTGACACGGTCCCCACATCATGCTGAGGGCTCTGCCTGGATTATCCTGCACAGCCTTCTCTCAGCCTACGGCAAGCTACTGCTCCACCCCATTCTTCAGACAAGGAAACTAAGCCTAAGAAATACGATTTCCCTCATTTCAGAAATGTGCAATCTCAGGCTGAGAGTGGCAAATGGCTTAGGCCATGCCTCACAGATGGGGAATTTAACCTCTTTGGAGCCAAGCCCTTTAGAGCTAGAGCTCAGGGAATTCTTTTTTTTTTTTTTTTTTTTTTTTTTTAGTATTTTATTTATTTTACAGAGAGAAATCACAACTAGGCAGAGAGGCAGGCAGAGAGAGAGGAGGAAGCAGGCTCCCGGTGGAGCAGAGAGCCCAATGTGGGGCTCGATCCCAGGACCCTGGGATCGTGACCTGAGCCAAAGGCAGAGGCCCTAATGCACTGAGCCATCCAAGCCTCCCATGGCTCAGGGAATTCTTAACAAAGAAAGTAAAACAGGAAGACGTTGTCTTTCAGTCCAAACCAATTAGCCCCCCAAAGAGGCCTCCAACCTACATATATCAACTTACTAGTGAGCAAGAGATCTTTGCCAGAAAAACATCCTTTAACTTTACTGTTATCCATTTCATTTTCAATCAACCTTTACAAAATTCTTATAGCCCTTAAGGTAAAATCCAGCAAGATATGGTGCCTGTGCTCAGGGCCCTGGCAGAGAAGCAGAGTCCCATGGTAGGCACAGGGCAGCTCAGAAGCCAGCTAGAGAGTGAAAGCACCTTGAGGGGCTGCCCAGGAAATGGGGCACGCTGTGATGGGGGGACTAACTTTAGGTCTTTCCGGGCTGGGGAACGGGTTTCTGGAGGAGGCAGCACACACCTGAGCACACAGATGTGAGCCCGCTCCTGTCCCCATGATCCAAGGGGCAGAGATTCGGAGCAGGCTGTGTACACAGGGAATGATGAATGGGTCTGTTTGTCTGGGGCCCTGCAGGTGACTAAAACAAATTAGGCCTGAAGAAAGGCACTGAAGCCAAATTTATGATGGCTTTGGAAGCAAAGATAAGGAAATGAAAGTCATTGAAGGATCTTACCCGGGAAGAAGTGTCAACTGAAAACTCTTTTATAGTAAATGGGCACTGACTTGCTCTGTCCACCCAAATTTCCAAGACTTTCCAATTTGGAATGCCCGCCCAATCTTTAATGTTTTCCTAGCATCTTAACCAGTGACGCTCAAGGTATATGCAAGCCACCGGAGGAGGAGGTCAGGGTCGGGAGGGGCATGTGGAGGTCGGGGTCGGGAGGGGGCAAGTGGAGGCTGGGGTCGGGAAGGGGCATGTGGAGGTTAAAGGAAGAAAAGAAAGGTCAGGGAAGAAGCCCCTTTGCATTTGTAGGGATGGGGACCAAAACGCATGGCGTCACGAGCAAGGTAGGATTGGGATCTGTGTTTCATGGTGGTGTCTGAGCCCAGGCAGACTGCTTGGGTTCACCCACCACACAGTCCAGAGTCCAGAAGCTGAGCGTGAAGGGACCGGCCCTCTGCGCTCTGATATGCCCATCGATGGTCGCAAGGGTGGGAAACACGTCACAGTAACAAGACCAAGAAAGGGAAACTAACCATGTCTTCACCCCACTTGAGTCTGACGGATCAACACTTGGAGACTGTGCTACCCTTAGAATGAGCACCTGCCAGTTAGCTTTTTTCATCCGTAATTATAATGTAGGGACCTGACTTGGGGATTTTGATTGTCGGGGATCCGTTTCAGAGACGGCCATCTGCAATAAACACATTCCCTCCTATACCAATAGATCCACAGACTGGCTGCGGCCAAAGAGTGTTCTCCCTCACAAAAAGGCCCTGGCTGCTCTAAGTAACTGACCGCTTGAGTGTCCCTCTTATTTCTGAGTTCCTGATGTGACCACAGTAAGAGCCACGAGAGCCAGGCCAGCCGCAGCTTGGGCTCTGTGCAGGGAAATATGTGTGGGGCTCCCTGCGGGCGGTAGGGGCTCTGGAAGAGTGCCAGGGCATTCCCAGCCCAGGGCATCCCTATCTATAGACCAGATGGACACAAGACAGTATCTTTGCAGATGATACAGACTTGGAAAAAATACAGTGTTACGAAATGTTGTTTTCAGTTCATCATGGACACATCTATCTCTATGGATCTCTGAACAGTACATGGCATATTGAAATTCTCAGTATGTACTCTTTAAGATATGATTCATGGGGTGCCCAGGGGGCTCTGTGGGTGAAGCGTAGGACTTCAGCTCGGGTCATAATCCAGTGGATCCAGGGATCAAGTCCCACACCGGGCTCCCTGCTCAGCGGTGAGTCTGCTCATCCCTCTGCCTCTTCCCCCACTCATGCTCTCTTTCTGTGTGTGTCTCAAATAAATAAAATAAAATAAAATTTTTTTTTAAATTCACCTACCACAAAGTTTGCTTGTTCAAGTGCGCAGCTCACTATTCCGTAGTATAGTCATGGACTTGGGCAACCACCCCTATGGACTAGTATTGCATTATTTTTCTGGCCTCAAGAATAAACTCTCTATCCAGTGCTGGTCACTCATGACTCTTCCTTCCCTCTAGGCCTTTATAAACATGATTCGATTTCTCTTTCTGCGTTTGCTGTCCTAGATAGTACAGATAAATGGAATCAGGAAGTACATGGTCTTGGGTGCCTGGCTTCTTTCACTTAAGTTTATCAAGACTGGTGCATGTCACACCAGTGTCAGGGTTTCATCCCTCCACCCTGCTGATGCTGTTCCGATGTGTGGACAATCTACGACTTGTCCATCCATGAGTGTACGGACATGTGCGTTGTCCCACAGTTTGGCTCTTGTGGATGATGTTGCTCAATCGTGTGCACATGTTTTCACGTGGACTTGTGCTTTCAGTTCTCTCTGACACATACTTTGGGAGAATGGTTGGGACTATGGTATTTGTCTGTTTCCTCCTTGGGGATCCCCCAGCTGTTCCCCAATCATTGGCCGGCATTGCAGGAATTGAGGACTCCAACCAGATCCTGATTCACAGGGTGCTGGAACTATCATCTTTTACATCACCTTTATTTTAAAGGAAACAAGGGACCTGTGAATGTGAGTCAGATCAAGTTTTGGAAAGCCAAGGTAAGGTAAGGAAATCATCAGACCTGGGCAAAACAAGACAAATCCAGCAAAAGAAATATGTACACTGTTGGCCCAGGCTTGGGAAGAGAAACCTCCTTTTTTCATCTTTGTCTTTTATTAACTTTACAACTGGAGAATTGTGGGGTTTTTGTTGTTGTTGTTTCTTATTGTTCGGTTGGTTTTTTAACTGAGAACCTTGGGTATGATTCAAAGCATCTTAATGGACTCTGACACCTAGTACAGCACCATCCAGACTTTTTTTTTTTTTAATTTTTTATTTTTTATAAACATATATTTTTATCCCCAGGGGTACAGGTCTGTGAATCACCAGGTTTACACACTTCACAGCACTCACCAAATCACATACCCTCCCCAATGTCCATAATCCCACCCCCTTCTCCCAAACCCCCTCCCCCCGGCAACCCTCAGTTTGTTTTGTGAGATTAAGAGTCACTTATGGTTTGTCTCCCTCCCAATCCCATCTTGTTTCATTTATTCTTCTTCTACCCACTTAAGCCTCCATGTTGCATCACCACTTCCTCATATCAGGGAGATCATATGATAGTTGTCTTTCTCTGCTTGACTTATTTCGCTAAGCATGATACGCTCTAGTTCCATCCATGTTGTTGCAAATGGCAAGATTTCATTTCTTTTGATGGCTGCATAGTATTCCATTGTGTATATATACCACATCTTCTTGATCCATTCATCTGTTGATGGACATCTAGGTTCTTTCCATAGTTTGGCTATTGTGGACATTGCTGCTATAAACATTCGGGTGCATGTGTCCCTTTGGATCACTACATTTGTATCTTTAGGGTAAATACCCAATAGTGCAATTGCTGGGTCATAGGGCAGTTCTACTTTTATCAGAGAATCCTGGACATCTATGGCAGACAGCAGGAATGTCTTTTGAGCATACTCTGCAGCTAGAGAGAGGGTGACACGACAGTATGTGGGCTCCTTTGGGGAGAGCTTGCACTTCTGGGACTTCTAGGCCAACCCAGACAAGGCTGACTTCCAGAGCTTCTCCCCTGAGACGCACCTGCCAGGCGCACCCCCTGTGGCCATCCAGTGGACATGCAGTGCCCTGCGGCTCCTTCCCAGCCTCCCGCTCCTTCCCTTGAAAGAGTCCTTGGCCTCTCAAAGGAGCTTCTGTTTTCTTTTGTCTGACTCGTTGGGAACATTAAATAAGTCTCCCTTTGGAAGACCTTTGCTAAAGCACTTAAAAGGCTGTTTTTCTCAGGGGAAGGACAC
Organism: Mustela putorius furo; assembly: GCF_011764305.1. Taxonomy (NCBI): domain Eukaryota; kingdom Metazoa; phylum Chordata; class Mammalia; order Carnivora; family Mustelidae; genus Mustela; species Mustela putorius. The sequence continues at coordinate 117,493 of NW_025421849.1, read as the reverse complement.
ATGTTGTGGGTGGGAAGGGGGAGTTTGCGAATCTCCCGAAAACCTTCTGGCCTCTGCAGTCTGTGAGGTCACAGCCAGGTTTGGGGCAGATTGCAAGAAGCCTGCTTCGTCTATAGACCTGTTGTGAACAAAAGTGCCTGGTGACCTGGGAAGTAGCAGGGAGCAGAAATGGAGCCATCTGTAGATGGGAGTGAGGGTCCTGGCTGGCTCCAATAAGCTCAGTCTCCAGGGCAGGATGGAGGCGGGATGGAGGCAGGATGGAGGTGGGAGGGGGAGGGGGTGGGGGATGGGAGGGCCCAACACCGCCCCCATCCAGGGGAAGCATTTGAGAAGCTCTGCAGACAGCCAGAGGAAAACCCTTCATGGTTCTTAGCAGCTCCTGTCTCTGAGCCCCAAGGGTTCGCCCTGATTAAATCGCTGACCTTAAAGATTGACCCTGCCTCCTGAATACCCAGACAGGAATGACCGTTTCTGGAGTATTCAACACCTTGGACAATTTGCTTCTCTTAACTCATTCTTGGATTCAGAGGTTTAGAAGGCCAGTCCTGTGTTCTTCATTGTTTCTGGTAAAGTTTAAAAAAGAGAAATCAAACATACTTACTCCACATATTCAAACAATAGAATCAAGCATCTTTATTTATTTTTTTTTAATTTTATTTATTTATTTGACAGAGAGAGATCACAGGTAGGTAGAGAGACTGGCAGAGAGAGAGAGAGAGAGCGCGGGAAGCAGGCTCCCTGCTGAGCAGAGAGCCCGATATGGGACTCGATCCCAGGACCCTGAGATCATGACCTGAGCTGAAGGCAGCAGCTTAACCCACTGAGCCACCCAGGCACCCCAGAATCAAGCATCTTTAAACAGAGCAACTGGGCCTTCTCCCCAGTGACCTCTTTCCCAACCCTCTCTGCCTTCCCTCCCTGCCACCTGCCTCCCATCACACCCCTTAACTCCCACAGTCTGTGACTGGGCCCACCACACCCTCAAGCTCTCGTCTCACTTCCAGGCACTCAGTCACAGCCTTGGCCATCCTGGACCTTCCACCCTTCCCGCGTCTGTACCTGGATGGCAGATCACACAGAAACAGACGCAGGAGGACGTGGGGATGGATGGCCTGAGACGTGGGTGCGTACCCAACGCTGCGGGACCCCACACTGTGCTTCTGTGTCTGTTCACTTCTCTCTTCTCCTTGGCTGCTTTTCAAACTTCCCTTTATGCATCTAACTCCCAGCATCTCCTCGCAAACCTCACTCTCCGCTTCTCATCTCCTGCACCTCTGACTTCGCTAGAAACGTGAAAAAAATCAGAGGAGAATTTCCACAGGCTCCCCGCCTTATGTTTACCTGCCTCTCAGCATCTGCCCCTGTACCTTGGGGTCCGCACCGTACGATGAGATGAAAGGGTCCGTTCTTACAGTATTTAAGGACAAAGGGCCATTAGCAATTACCATTCTCTCCTCTTGCAATTTTTTCACTTTTCTTTGAATTATTTCCAAGAGCATCCGAGTGCAGGATTATATCTCCTGCTTTCCAGGATATGAATGAAGCCCTACTTGGGGCCCCCTTCCTCAGTTAAAGTCCTGGCCTGCTTTGCTCCCCACTGCACCAGAGTTTCTCAAAAGAGTGGTCTGTACCAGCTGTCTCCAGATCTGCTCCGTCCTCGTTGTCTTAAACCCACTCCAGTCAGTCTTCCGGTGCCCCACAAGAACGGCTCTTGCCAGATCAGTGGTCAGCACATGTCCCCGCAGCCAGCAGCCAGGTGTTGGTTTCCATGTGACATTTGCGACAACACGTCCCTCCCCCACCTCCACAACATCCTCGAGTCATCTTCCGAAACAACATCCACAGGGCCTCGGAGTGGGTGAGGGAGGACAGAAAAGGAGACGCAGCAGCGCCTCGTGACTCAATGCGGCACTGTTGTCTCTGCCATTCTCTGTTAGTTTGAAGTGAGGCAGTAAGCCCAGCCCACGCTCAAGGTCTCAGGACCTTGAGGGATGAGTGTCAACTCATCGCCTTTAGAGTGTCAACCCTGCGTGGACATATTTAAGAGCTGCCACATGTAGTGACACGCAGCGAGGAGCTCTGCCATCGCTGACCAGGGACCATTCCCCTCATTCCCAGGGTGAGACTAAGGGCCGAGGGAGACAGAAACACAAGAAGAGTATCTCGATGTCATAAACTGTACATTTCCTAACTGTGAGGTAGAGGTCATTGGGAAGTAGCCTCCAGAGAAGTCCCTATCCGGGGCCCCTGGTGGCTCAAAGGTTGAGTGTCTGACTCCTGACTTCAGCTCAAGTTGTGATCTCAGGTAAGATCAAGCCCCATGTCGGGCTCTGTGCTGGGTGTGGAGCCTGCTTCAGATTTTCTCTATCCCTACCCCCTCACTGCTCATGGGTGCATTCTACATCCTGCTGGCTGTCTTTAAAAAAAAAAAATCCTATCAAAAAATTAATAACCTCAGAGGGTCAATACACTTCCTATTATGGGCTGAACCATATTCCCCCCAAATATTTATATGTTGAAGTCTTAACCCCAAGTACTGCAGAATGGTGTTGTGCTTGGAGATGAGACCTTTAAATATTTGATTAAGAAGAGGCCATTGTGGGAGCTGTTGTCCATCCACCTGGTTTCCTTGTAAGAAGGGGAAGTTTGGACAAACAGGGACTGTGGTACACGCATGGACAGGGGACATGTGTGTGAGGACACAGGGTAAAGAGGGGTCACAGACATGCCAAGGAGAGAGGCCTGGAGTAGACCCTCCCCTTACAGCCCTTGGAGGAAACCAAACCTGCCAACACTTTGACCATGAACTTTCAGCCTTCAAATCTGTAAGAAAAAAAGTTTGGTCATTCAAATCGCCCAATCTGGTAATTTGTTATGCCAGCCCTAGCAAACTAATGTATTTCCCAACATGAGATCTTCTTGTCTTAATTTCCAGAGGTTCCCCTTCTGTTGTTTCTTCTGTATAATATGTCTGCACACACCAAACGTGAGCCACAACTGTTCCCTGTTAGGATTTTCTACTAACCATTTTCTGACTATTTTCCACACCTTGGATGGTTTTGCTGCCTAATAAGTGACACCCGTTTCTCTAAAGTGAGCACTTCCTATTTATTTTCATAAGTACTCATCTGGGATGCTCTTGTGTCAGTTTGGCTTGGCCACAGGGTGCCCAGGTTTGGGGGTGACTCTCATTCTGGGTGCTCTGGGATTTGCTTTTGGGTGAGATTAGCATGGGACCGCTAGAGCACACTAGCCTCTCCAGTGTGGGTGTGCATTCTCCAATCCGAAGCTTGCATAGACAAACAAAATGTGGGGGAGGAGAGAACTTGCTTCCTCTGCCTGCCTGCCTTCAGCTGGATGCCACCCTCATCCTGCGTTTGAGTTTGGGCTCGGACTGGAACTCATGTCATCGGCTTCAGGCTGGGACCCAACCACACTGTCCGCTCTCTGGGGTCTCCAGCTCGCTGACAGCAGATCTTAGGACTTCTTAGCCTCCCTAATAGCACGAGCCAATTTCTTACAATAAATCTCTTTCTACATATTGGATTGGTTCTGTTTCTCTGGAGAATATAGACTTGTATACAATCATTCATTATTTGAGTGAAAAATGGGGCTGTCACATTGGAGGGTGAAGGAGTAAATATCAGATAGTTAGAAATCCCATTTCCTTGCTGATTTAATCATGCGACAGGCCACCGCCTTCTCCCTTATTAAAATAACAAAGTGTTATGTAGTTGCATGCCATAAACTTTCATGTGTCACAACACAATCCCATTGTCTCACTGAATCACTGATGACCTTGATGTTCTGGAAAGTTTTAAATTATGGCCAAATCATGGACAACCTTGCAATAAGCTTTCTAAAGGAAAACCAAATTAGGACCATCCATCAGCTGGTCTTGAAAGACAAACTCCTTCAGAATTAAACTGCTTGAGTTCTAAGAAAATAGAAATTAATCAGATTAAACATTGTCAAAGCTGAGCTCAACGGCATGGGCCCAACCTGTCTTCCCTCCAGATATGGCAGACAAAACGTCCATGAGCCTGTCAGGTCAGCCCCTCAGCCCTCCTCTCTCACCCCCTGGAAAGTCCTCCTCCCTCTCTGAATGTTTTTCCTCTTCAGACTTGGGGAGGACACAGACAAGAAGTCAAATGTGTGTCCCTTTCTCCTCTTGTCTCGTCACATCCCCTGCCGCTCCTGTCCCATGTCCTTATTTCTCTCTTCCTCGAACAGCAAAAGCGACAGAGGAACACGTGGTTGTTGTTTCTCACCATTCTTGAACCTGACCCAGGCACTTCCCTTGAAGCTGATCTAGTCAAGGTCACACTGACCTCTACATTACTGAGTCCAACATGGCTCCCCAAGCCTTCCTAGAATGGCCAGCCCCATCTGGGCTGAAGAGTATAGTCTCTTCTTGGACACTCTTCCCTGACTTGGAATCCAAGTGCCCTTGGATCCAGGACACTTCTCTTAGCTTCTCTCTCCCATACTGGTCACTCGTCCTATTTTTTTTGTGCTGCTTTCTCCCTGTGTCCCTGAACTCTAGGACTCAAAGGGCCAAGGGCTCAGGTTTGTGATTTCTTCTTCTTTCTATTTTATTGACATTCATTCTCTCAGAAATCTCATCCAGCTTTGTGGCCCTGAAGATAATCTAAAGACTGATAAATCCCGAGTGTCTCTCTGCAGCCCGCGCAGCTGGCCTAAGCTGCAGACTTGCTCACACTACTGTCTGCTGGAACTACTGTGCTTGTAGGGCGTGGAACAATGCTGAGAACACAGTAGGCATTCCAGCTTTGTTAAGTGAGTACCTGAGCCAGTAAATCAATGAGCAGATGAACACGTGGGCCCTGGCTTTGCCACTCCCTGTTGGCACAACTTTGGGCCAGCCTTGTAACTTCTAGCTGGATTTTCTCATATAAAATTAAAGCTAATCAGTGTGACCTCTCCAAGTCAGCAAAAGAACTAAAGGTAATGAGTCTGAAAAGAGAGAGGCGGTCTGGAGTGCTGGCAGTCTCGGTGACTGCTCCTCCTTGAGGTCAAGCTCCTGCCCAGGGCACACCCCTCTGTGGAGATGGGCAGGTCCCCTGGAAGTGCCTGCTCACAGTTTGGCTGCAGGTGCAGGGGCACATTTGCCACAGGACCTGTGCTGTGTGCACCATCCCCGAAAAAGCGGAGGATTCACAGTCTTCTAGAAGAAGTCCAGGGCCCCGCCCCTCCTCTGCCCCTGCCTGCATCTTATAAAGTTGCCCCTGTTGGCAATCTGTCCCAGGCATCCCCTCTGCCTGACCTGGCCCTGGCAGCTCTCCTCAGACCACAGTGTGGCCAACACACACGCACGTGGTCACCCTGGCCACCAAGTCACACAGTGTCCTCACAATGGAATGATTTCCCCGTGGGCTCTGCCAGTGCAGGGAGAAACTGAGTGTGGGAGCCCTGCAGGACAGAGCTCTGCTTGCAAGGCGATGGTGCTGATCCTTGCAGCCTGACCGGGCCAGTGGCTGTTCTCCCCACCTCACAGGACCTCGGGCAGAGGGGTCCCCCATCAAGGGCATGGCTGGGGACCCCATGAGGACTCTGGTCACCCCTGAAGAGCAGCTAATGGGAAAAAAGAAGCTTGCCCTGTGCTGGTCACAGCTTGGCCTAAGACAGTCTGTGAAAAACCTTCAGTTTATTTCGGGACACGGGCTTTCAACTAAAGTCATCAGAAACACAGGGCGCTTCCAGTCTACTGAAGTCCTGGGTTTCCCGGTAGCAATGTGGCAGCAGGTGACAGAATGCTTGACTTCCAGAATGCTATTCTCACTGGAAATCCCTTAGTCCTGCAGGAGCCATCTCAGAGGCCGTCTTTGCCGTGAAGCTGCTGTCGCCCTCCAAGACTCTGATGGTGCCTCAACCAGCACGGCGTGGTTCATTCAGCCCAGCCATGAGCCAGGACCAGGACGGGTTCCTCCTCCAGGTGAGGCTCCTTCAAAGGGTCCTTCCATTGGCCGCTTCTTTCCCCTGCTGGGAACACCCAGAGCACATGCTGACTAAGAGCACAGGGTGCGGAGGCCAGGCAGGAGAGGAGTGGAGGGAATGGACACGTTCCTGAAGCTCAAGGAGACCAGGTCGCTTCCATTATTTTATAGCTACAATATAATAACCAAAAAGTTGTTGATGCCAAAACAAGAGTACAAATGCTGGGATATGTTTAAATGAACACTTGCACATGAATCTGTATATAATTGTGATGTTCACAAGGTAATTACAGAGTGAAAACAGTGCGCGGATCCTGAGTGTGAGCCGGCATTCTGGGCCAGTCCTGGGACACAGATGTCAGGTTGGTGAGGACGAGGTCCCCGTTCAGTCTCTAGAAGATATTTCTGTGGTTGGCTGGTAACCTCGACTGGAGATGAAAACCAGAATACAGACAGACAGACAGACAATACAGACAGTGTTTGTGGACATGAAGCCCAGCCAAAGGAGCCATGGTCCTGCCCTGGGAACCGCTCCGTGGTGGAAGCCAAGCTGCCCAGGATGAGGGTCCTCCTCCTGCACTGGGAGGGGCGGGTGCTTACCCAGAAGGCACACCTGTGGGGTTGTGCCCCTGTGGGAGTTTCTGTGGTGAAAGCATCTGCAAGACAGGTCCCCTTCCAGGTCGACAGATACAAAAGGAGGGCTTATTTCTGAAATGTTCTGTAGGCTAAATTCTTGTAATTCTTAATCATGACAGTCCAGGTTTCTGAACACATTTTATGTCAGCTTATCATCTGGAAGCTATAGATGGGCTGGCTGATCCGGTCCTACCACAAAGCCATGATGGCACAGTCTGTGCGTAAGTTGCTGTGTGGTCGGAACTGCACGGACAAGCTGGCTTCCACCCCCACGGAAAGCGCAGAGGACGAAGCTGCTGTGATCTGGGGTGGAGACGAGAGCCGGGGTCTTGGCTGTGGAACCGTCGTCACTATTTAAACCGGACTCTGCTTGGCTCTGGCACCATTAGTTGACTTGTGTCCTGGAGGAGACTGTGGTAATTGCAAGATTCGACTGGGCTTTTGTTCTGCTGTTTTTCTCTAAAAGGCTAGTTTCCGGTGAGTCGCCAGCGCCGGAGCTCTTCGTGCCGGCTCTTCCGAAGCAGAAGGCTGTGTCCTAACACCGCGAACTCGAAGACAAAGAACGGGGCGACGTGCTGATGGCTTCGGGTGAACAGCACGTCCTCTTCCAGGAGGACGACCGCGCTTCAACCCGGAGCAGAGGCGGGCGCCGTGCGGCCTCTGGACCCCGAGAGGGAGGCTCTGGCGGGTGCGCTCCGGCCCAGGGTAGGCCCCTGGAGAAGATGCTGGTGCTGCTGGGCCGCAGGCGCCGCGGCCGGTGCCGGCGCAGGGCCCGGTGGAGGCTCAGGGCTGGGACCCCATCCGCAGCTGTGGGTGTCGCTGGGATCTGCCTTTACAGCGATTACGTGGGGGTGAAGCGGCTGTCGTGCGGAGGTGCTCCCGGGGCTGCCGGACCCCGGGCGCTCCTGAGGACACTGAGTTATTTTGATTTTTTCCTCCAAGTCCTCGTACTGCGCGAGTCTCGGGAGCCCTCAGCCCGAGTCGTCTCACGTCTGCTTTGACTTTGCGGCTTCCCACTGCTCGATTGCCAGTTGTCCTTCCCTCTTTCCTTTTCACGGTCTTACACTCTTCTTGCCCGTGTTTATTCTTCCTTACCTGTCTTTAAATCGTGTTTAGGATTTGCCTATGAATGACACACACGCACGCACGGGAGAAACTTCAGGGGACACACGCGTGCCCTGGCAGACTCGTGCTTGACAAGAGCCTTCCACTCACTTCACGTATTAGAAACAGGTTACAGGAGCTCCTGGGTGGCTCAGTGGGTTAAGCCTCTGCCTTCAGCTCAGGTTATGATCTCAGGGTCTTGGGATCAAGCCCCACATCCGGCTCTCTGTTCGGCAGGGAGCCTGCTTCCTCCTCTCTCTCTCTGCCTGCCTCTCTGCCTACTGGTCATCTTTCTGTCAAATAAATGAATAAAAATCTTTTTAAAAAAGAGACAAAAATCAAACTCTCTCACGTGGGATTCCTGCGAAGCAGAAAAGGATAGATGGAAGCCGTGGGGTTGGCGAGAATCTGACTCTGAGCACCGCAGCTACGACGTGTGGTGGGTTCTGACACGGTGAGGAAAAATCAAATGAACAGAGAACAAAGAGGTTTCAGAGGATTTTTTTTCTTTTTTTACTAAGATCAACACATCTACATCTCCCCCAAAAAATCAAATTATGTGTGAACCTATGGAAGTAAAATGTATATTATGAAAATAAACATGTGGGAAACTTTGGAACTAGAATGTATAAAACATGAAATGAGAAAGTATTACAATTAACAATTTAAAAACCATCAAAATTAGTAACACATGTAAAAAATAAATTCATACAATATTTTACTTTTACAAAAAATTAATTTAAAAAAATTTTTTTAAGATTTTATTTTTTTATTTGATAGAGAGGGAGAGTGCACACAAGCAGGGGGAGCAGCAGAGAGAGAGAGAGGCAGGCTCTCCACTGAGCAGGGAGCCCAATGTGGGATCTCAGGATCCTGAGATCATGACCCAAACCAGAGGCAGATGTTTAACTGACTGAACCACACAGGTGCTCCCCCAAAAACACATATTGACACATACAGTCAGCTACCTAACTTGTTGGACCTAATGCCAAATGAAAATGGAGGACCTTTTCTTAAAAAAAAAAAAAGAAAGAAAGAAAGAAAGAAAGAAAAACAAGGAAAAAATTCTGTTAAAGTTAATAACTACAAATTCTGGATAAAATTGTTCTGAGTAAAAAAAATAAATTTCAAGTATTAACTCGAATTTTACCATTTATTTTTATATTATGCAATGGCAGTTTTCATCTACAGAGTCACCTGAATTGTATAAGTCGTATTTTGTAGCTTATCCTCCAGAAGACACAAATGCAAACCAGGCTCAGAAAGGTTGAAGGAGAAAAGGAAGGGTCCCCCAGGTACCAAGCTGTCCTGAGGCCATGGGGTCTTTGTGTGGGGGCAGAATTTGACACCTGGACTCTTCTGGAAGTCATATGGGACACCAACTCCAAGGATTTGAGACAAATCAAGATGAAGGCCTCGGAGGGACAGTGAAGAAGGAAGGGGTCATGTACCAAGCTTGCACGCACTCGAATAGATAATTGAGCCCCTCTGCGAAGCTGTGGGATGTAGGGTCAGGGAAGAGAGTACATGCCACCATCCAGAACCAGTAGATACTGGAGTGGGGAGAGTCCAAGCATGCTAAAAGCCCGTTTGTCCTCTTAAGAAGTCAATAAATACAGTCTAAAGTCATAGTGTGTACTTAAAGTGAGACCCAATTCTACACCAAAAAACAAAAATAAGAACAAAAACAGGCAACAAAAGGAAAAAAAAAATAGCACACCAGAGTACATTAAAATGAAAAACTTCTGTGTATCAAAGGACAGAATCCACAGAGTGAAAATGCAATTTATTGTGTGGGAGAAAACATTTGCAAATCACATGAGAGATTAATATGCAGATTCTATAAGGAATTTGTTTAACAGTAACAACCCCCAGAAATGTTAAAGAAATGGACAAAGAACTTGAGTACACATTTTTTTGAAGAGTGTATATGGATGGTCAGGAGCCTCTCCCATCATTAGGGAAATGTCAGTCCAATCCACCAGGAGATAGACTTCATGCCCTTTAGGACGGCCGCATTGAGCAGAGCACAGGAAACAAAACACGTGTCAGCAAGAGTCAGGAGGCCCTGGAACCCTCGTCCACGTCAGCTAGAGTGTCAAAGGGGCAGCTGCTGTGTAAACAGTGCAGTGGTTCCTCAGATAAAATGAAATTACCTCACGCTCTGTTAGTTCTGTTCCCGGGTGCATACCAAAGAACTGACCACAGGGTCCTGAGAGATCTGGACACCCAGGGTCACAGCAGCATCACTCACAGTAGCCAGGAGCTGGAAGTGCCCAAGTGTTCATCGACAGATGAGTGAATGAACAGCCTCGAACAGGACGGAGATCCTGTCATACACGTCAGCATGGGTGATTCTCAAGGGCATTTTGCTACATGAAAAGAGTCAGAAAGAGGCAAAATAGTCAGCTTCCATGAAGTCCTGAGAATAGACGGTTCACAGAGATGGAAGAGTGTGGAGGAGGGGGTTGGGGGTTGTTGCTTAATGGGCCAGAGGCTCAGTTTTGCACAAAGAAGCGAATGTACTTAACACCACAGAATTGCACAGGAGCACGCTTGTTTGGTGTATTTTCTGTTATGTGTGTTTTGCCATAATTAAAACTTTTCAATTTATTTGAAATTGTAAACAAGAGAAGGACTCCATCCTATTACTATTCATCAAAAATTTTTATCATAATTTGTAGAAATACTTTGGGCACTAATGGATATTGTGTTGAAGAAATGTTTAACTGAAATTTAAGAGTTCATTTATAGTTAGGTACGTGACGAGTGTTCTGTTCATGTAAGATGACTTCTACAACTCTTAATAAGACCAGTGAACTCGTAAATAAAATTACCCATTCTCTGTGATGCACCCATGCAAACAGACATCTGAAATGCAATACAGCAAATGTAAATGACTTCTGAGGGATGGGATTCAGAATAATTCCTTTTTAAGTTATTCCCTATAATTTTCTATATTGTTTGAATTTTAAAAATAGAACTGTGAACATTTTTCAATCTATTATGAATTTTAATTTTGGCTATGACACATTTTCTATTTGGCACAGGTGCTGAAACAGGATGCTTCATTTTCTTTATCCAAAGATTGGAGTTTGGAACCAGATAATCTATAATGTTACATATTATAAAAGAAGAATTCAAACTGCTTTTGATTTAAATAGGAGGCCTTTCCTTGTCCTCATTCTAAAGGACATGAAACCAGATGTTATAGAGAAGTAGAAGAAGTCAAATTACACAACTCTTTTATAGCTGAAAGTAAAGTACTCTAACCAAAGGTACTTATCTTTTAAATATTTATTTATTTATTTGAGAAAGAGAGAGTGGGAGGGGCATAGGAAGAGGGAGAGAGAATCTGAAGCAGATGCCTCCTGAGCAAGGAGCCCAACATGAGGTTTCATCTCAGGATCCCAAGATGATTACCTGAGCTGAAACCAAGAGCTGGTTGCTTATTGAACTGGTGCACCACCCACACATCCACAAGTGGCGCTTTTTTAAAAAAGATTTTATTTATTTATTTGACAGAGAGATAGAGATCACAAGTAGGCAGAGAGGCAGGCAGAGAGAGAGGGGGGGAAGCAGGCTCCCTGCTGAGCAGAGAGCCCGAAGTGGGGCTCGATTCCAGGACCCTGAGATCATGACCTGAGCTGAAGGCAGAGGCTTTAACCCCCTGAGCCACCCAGGCGCCCCCACAAGTGGCACTTTTTAAATCAAATCTTGTAATGTCCAAGTAAGTCAATATGTCATAAAATTAAAGGCCACAGATTTCTTCTTGATATAACAGAACAGACAGAAAAATGTATAATGGTATGAACAGAGACCAGAATTCAACAAATGTGAGAACAGTTGATCTCACTCCCTCACTGACACCTTCATCTTGAAAAGCACGAGCTTCATGAGCCAATGAGTGCTGGGATGGACTCCCCGTCTGTGGAACAGGGCCACTGGCATGACACAAGCTGGGGGGCAGGGAGCAGATAAAGCAAGAAGACAAAAAAAAGACATCTTCTCTATATAGACACCATCTGCAATAGATTTTTTTGTAAACATGCCTGCTGGCTTCCGAAATAATTGTGGCTAAGTGACCAGAAAGATAAGTTCTTTCAGAAATTTCTTCGGGCTTTGTAGTACAAAGTGTTCCCTGAAATGCAATTCAAGGCCAAGAGTATCAATGCCTGATGACACTGGACCTTGGAAGAAGCTACAGCCTAATGCGGAGAAAAAATTATTTTGACAACCTCTAATTTTCTTGTGCTCAATACGTTCAAGACATAAGGGAGTTAGAGCATGAAATATTATTGATATGTTTAAAAAAATAGAGAATACGCAGAATGTTACTTTGGCTGTGTGCTCAACGAGCAGTTCTCAGGAAAAAGCAAGCAGCACGGTCATCTTTCTACATTTGGAGTTGGAAGGTCACTGGGAGACCACTGCAAGCATGGGGAGAAAGAATTGGAGGCCCAGAAAGTTTAAGGAGTCACCCAAACACAACAATGAGTTCCTGGTTCTGGGTCCAGGAGGAGGCACACACAAGGGTCACTTCTAAGGAGTCCCTAGGTGGGGTGGGGGGGGAGCCAGGACATGCACTGGGGTACAGCAAGCACTTTCCACATGTCTGTTGGTGGTGACCCATGGATCAGTGAGACAACAACCATTGCCTTTGCATGGACATCGGAGAGGAGACAGCCAACTGTCACTCAATAGGCTATCTCGTGCTCAAGTCCAATCTCCCGCAGGATGGGAGAGGACAGAGGCAAGTTCATGGGTGACCATTCTCAGGGCAGCTGCAGCCCCCTTATCATTTCACCAGAAGACAGCCGTGAGGGGCATCTTTGAGTTAAAGCTCCCATGCTGAGCTGGCAGGCTTCTCCTTTCCCCCTGGCTCTCATCCACAGACGAGCCATCCTAAAACACCATTGTTTCCTTTCTGTCGCTCCCATAGGCAATAGCGTGTGCAACTCAATCCATTTCTACCCTGGGAAATTAAAATACCTGGGTGCATTTAGAGTGAATATCCTTATCTTTTCCCAACAACGAAAGTACCATATACACACTAATATGTTAAAGGAAATTTGAGCATATTTAAATGGAGGGTGAACTAGTTTCTAAAAAAAATCAGAGTGAGGACATAGGAAAGCAAGCTCCAAAGTACACGTGAACATGACCATGGGCTGCCGATTCAGTGCTGAGTTTCCTGGAGAACTGAATGGAAGAGAAAAGAATCAGAAGTTTTCAGTTGTCCCCAAGATGATAACAACCGCTGATCAAAGGAAACACAGCTTTTCCTAATATTGGGTTCTAAGGTTTATCGTGACACGGAGGTCCACATACCGGCACCACTTCTGTGAGAAGCTGTGTTGTGGCATTCACAGATTGTGTCCCTGCCCCTCAATTAATGATGTGGCATGCCTGCTCTCCAGACATCAAAAATTTTCATAACCTGACCCTCGCATCATTCAAGACTGCCGCTCCTGTTTCCAGGCAGGCGCACGCCCTTGCCCTCCTCTGTCCCCACACTCCCCTCTACCTTTTCCAATGCTTCACACCATTAAACGAGTGTTGAAATGGGATGCTTCATTTTCTTTATCCAAAAGAAAACCAGGAAAAATGGGCCAGATTATTATACAAAACACCATCTTTCCCCAGGATTCTTAACATTTTATTACTCAGCCAATCTCAACACACCAGGTAGGGGATTCTTGACCCAGCTGACTCGCTCTCTGACCCTTTCTGTAGACTCTGGGCTTCTCAGCTCTGTTGGAAGCACATATACCATGAAAAAATTCCTCAGGAACGAAGGGGATATCAACACATTCTCAGATGAAAGAAAACTAAGAAAGTTTGTCACCACCAGACCTACCCTAAAAGAATGTTGAATGAAGCTCTCTAAATAGAAAAGAGATGCTGTCATTTGGAACTTTGAAACCTCAAGAAAAAGGGGAATGGTCAACAAACAATATGAGTACACACAAAAGGGTTTCCTTCTCCTCTTGGATTTTCTGAATCGTGTTTAATTGTTGACACAAAATATTATAATTGTTTGAGTCTTAATATATGTAGAAGAAATATTTCGCAATTGTATTACAAGAAGAGAAAAGGAGAATGTTTCTGCATTCCCTCTGGACAGATAACATGGTGCCACCAGTAGGCTGTTAGGAGTTATTACAGACCATGTACCACCTACCGCAGCCCAGGGGAGCTGTGCAAAAGGATAAACTTAAAAACACTATGAGTAGTTTATAGCAGCAATGGCCACGGTTACCAAACTGTGGAAAGAACCAAGATGCCCTTCAACAGATGAATGGATAAGGAAGATGTGGTTCACATACACTATGGAATATGATGCCTCCATCAGAAAGGATGAATACCCAACTTTTGTAGCAACATGGACGGGACTGGAAGAGATTATGCTGAGTGAAATAAGCCAAGCAGAGTCAATTATCATACGGATCACTTATTTGGAGCATAACAAATAACAAGGAGGGCATAGGGAGATGGAGAGGAGAAGGGAGATGAGGGAAATTGGAAGGGGAGGTGAACCATGAGAGACTATGGGCTATGAAAAAAAATCTGAGGGTTTTGAAGGGGTGGGGGGGTGGGAGGTGGGGGGAGCCAGGTGATGGGTATTATGGAGGGCACGTATGGCATGAAGCACTGGGTGTGGTGTATAAACAATGAATTCTGTTACACTGAAAAAAAATTAATAATAAAAAAAAAAGCCTAAAAGAAAACTGAGAAAATCAAAATGGAGTCTAGAAATTATTCAAGTAAACCATGGGAGAGCAGGAAAAAGAAAGCAAAAGCAAAGACAAACACACAAAAAAAATCAAAAAGCAGATTTTAGCCCTCACATGTCAAGATGATGTTAGTATAAATGGTTATAAATGCTCAATTAAAAGACAAAGATTGGCAGGTGGGTTAGAAAGCATGATCAACTGTATGCCACCTACAGTAAACTCCCCTTAAATATAATAATGCAGACACGTTAAAAAGAAAAGGCTATACCATGCAGACACTAACCAAAGGAAAAGAGTAGCTGTATTAGTATCAGATAGAGCAGACTTAACAAGAAGAAATGCCTGGAGACGGGGACGTTAAATAATGATAAAAGGGTCAATCTACCCAGAAGCAGAATACACATGTTTTTTCCCCAACAGCTCACAGGACATATACCAGGATAATCCATATATTGTGATATGAAGTAAATCTCAACAATTCAAAAATAATTGGCATTTTTCAGGGTTCTCTCTGGCTGTGGTAAAATCTGACCTCCATGACAAAAATCACAGGCCATTCTCTGAACACTTGGAAACTATATAGCACCCTTCTGAATAATACGTGGGTCCAAGAGGAAATCAGGAAGGAACAAGACAGAAAATATGATTGACTGAGAAGAAAAACATACAACATTGAAATCCGAGAGACCAATGAGAGCAAAGCCAATAGCCAGCATCCTAAGACTAAAGGCCTATGTTAGAAAAAGGAGAGTCTCAGTCAGAAATCTACAGCTCACATCTCAGGAGCCAAGGAAAGGAAGAGCAGAGCAAGCAGGAAAAAGGAAATAATAAAGAGCGAGAATTCATGTGATTGCAAACAGGAAAATTACAAGGAAATTCAATGAAACAAGGAGTTGGCTCTTGGAAAAGATCAACAAAATTGACAAACATCTGGAAAAATGAACAATAAAAAAGAGAAAGTACCAAGTACCAATATCAGGTATTGGACGGGGGTAATCACTACAGACATTGCAGACATTAAAACGTGTAATAAAGAAATAATGTGGAAGACCCTACACAATTAAATTTGACAGATAAAATGAATGAGTCTCTCAAAAAAAAAAAAAAAAAAAGCACAAGCACAATTCACCCAATATACCAAAGGATAATTTGAAGAGCTTGAAACTACTAAATAAATCCAATTTCTAATGTAAAACTCCCAAAAAAGAAATATTCGTATCCAGATGGTTTCATGAGAGAATTCCACCAAATACCGAGAAATGAAGTGAATACAGTCCCTGCAGGTAAACAGAAGAGGACGTGACACCACCTAAGTCATGTTATGAAAGCAGGGTTACTCTGATTTTGAAACCAGAAAGACAGAACAAAAAACTGTGGACAGATATCCTCATGAACATGCATACAAAAAGCCTTAAAAGACATACAGTTCTCTGTACTCTACTCTACAACAGCATGTGGACATAATAAAGAGATTCATATGATAGAAAAATGAAACAAAAATCTTTCATTAGTCTAAAGCACTAGGGTCATGAAAAAATAGCTAATTTTTGTTTTTGTTTTTGTTTTTTACATTCAAGACAAAGTCACAGATTATTATGTGTATGCTTATACTGGGTCAATGTGAGAGGAAATATATCAAAATAAATCTTTTCCTGCTGTTAAGTAACCTATTTTGTGTAATTGGATAACTGAGTAACCTAAATTCAGAAAAAAACAAGGCAAACAGGCTGTTAGTGTAGACTTGCTGATTATGGAGGATTATGGAGACTCGCTAATTTGATTAAGTGAGGCACTATGGTCAGCCCTCCAGAAAGAAGTGTCCTAATCTTAGTGTAACAGAACCATGAATAGCAATTAACCAAAAACAAGAACAATGTATATATTTCCATTTGTAAAATGAGAATATTTTCAAGCTCACAGAGTGGCTGTGGGATTATGTGAGGCAATGGGCACAACATAGAATAATGCCTACCCCCCCATGCTGTCCACATACTAATGCCCAGAACCTAGGGATGGTTCCTTCCACAGAAAAGGGGTTTGCAGGTGTAGTTAAGTTAGGGATCTTGAACTGGAGACATTATCCTGGATGACCGAGGTGGGAGCCAGGTGGTCAGAGTCATGGAAAGATCTAGGATGAGGGAATCCAAGGTTGGAATGAAGCTCTTTCAAGACAGAAGAAGGGACCACAAACCCAACTATGCAGGCAGCCTCTAGAAGCTGGAAAAGTCCAGAAAACAGATTATCCCCCAGAGCTACCAGAAGGAAAAACAGTCCTACCAACACCTCCTCAACCGGAAGGTAACTCATTGTTGTTATTTTAAATACCTACTTTGCGGTAGTTTGTTACAAATGCAATAGGAAGGCAACACAATATGTAGACACAACATTTTGGACCAAGATGGGGTAACAAGGAACAGATTTACCCTCTCAGGGGAAACCAGAAAGAAACAAAACATAGGAAACAATGGTATTCAAAATGTTGTCTGTTAGGTGCCAAAGAGTGTTGATCCCAGAGCCACAGGAAACAGAAAGGGAGAGCCCTCCAGGGACCTGGGCTTGCTGGCTGCTTTGGGAGAAGTTGCAGATGCGATGCGGGGAGGGGTCGGTGGGGCAGAGTCAGGGAGTCCAGTGTGGCTGGGTGCCCGAAGCAGGCTTCTCTGGAGGAGACATTTGCATGGGGGTGTCCCTGTGAGTGTCTGAGCACAGCAGCTGCACACCACGAATCCTCTGTGTCACCCATAGGAGCCAACACATCCACTGTCCCCCCCATGGGCAGGTACCGAAGGAGGTGCACCAAGATGGATGCCATTGCTGACAACAATCACAAAAGGCTCCACGGCGATTTCTATCACGGAGCCCATGAAAGTGATTTCTTGAGAACAAAGGGACATGCAGTTTCCTCTCTCAGTAAGAAGGATTTGTTGACCTTCACTTTTGGGGGAAAAAATCCAACTTTCTTTTAACTCTCAGGAAAAACACCATTCAGTGAAACTGTGAAGTTAATAAAGAAATACACCTTTAAATGTCCAGCCCTCAGCAACCAGGTCCTTTATCTTTGGGAAGGTGAGAAAGGAAGGTGAGAAATCATGGTTAGCTGCTTTGTTCTCACTTTGAAAGAACACCAGGTTCATAAATATTAAGCTCAAGTGGCAGGCGGCAGGTGCCCCGAACTTCTGGAGGCGTATGTCATTGCCAGAGCAATGCACTGCTCTGGGTGCAGATTATTCCAGATGATTTATACATATTCGGAAACTCCCTCCAGAAGAGTCTGAACCAGGGATGACAAATGTCTCTACTCCTTCTTGGAACAAAGCAATATGTGTCATATAGTTGACTTCTCCCATTGTTTTCTCTGGCATGAGCATCCTTTCACTGGATATAATATTCTCGAAAAATAAACTATGGGACTCTGCAAAAAAATGCAGGTGATTAAAATTCCCCTGCACAGTTACATAGTTATGCACTCATAAAGGGGTCACTGAATATTCTGGAAAATATTAGATAGAAATAGGGATATAGGATATTAGATAGAAATAGGGATATAACATATATTCAGGGAATATATATATGTGTTATATCTGATATCTGATAGATTCATGGAAAACAATTGCAGGGTCTTTTCTTTTTTTTTTTTTTTTAAGATTTTATTTATTTACTTGAGAGAGAGACAGTGAGAGAGAGCATGAGCGAGAAGAAGGTCAGAGAGTGAAGCAGACTCCCCATGAGCTGGGAGCCCGATGTGGGACTCGATCCCGGGACTCCGGGATCATGACCTGAGCCGAAGGCAGTCGTCCAACCAACTGAGCCACCCAGGCGTCCCTGCAGGGTCTTTTCTACTTCTTAAATTCTTCAGAGTACAAACTGGACCTAGCACGATTTTATACTTTTCTGTTATCAGTGTAAACTCAAAATATTAAAAATATAGCACCACAAATATGTAGGATGGGCACATGCAGAAGACTTTGTCTACTCATTAGTGAGGAACAGATGGTGTCATACAGCAGCCTTGATGGTGTTTGAGGGAATGGGTATTTTTAACCATCTTTCAAAAGTATGTCATAATACGACTTCTAGATGTAAAGCAAGCTAATATCCTATAGGACAATAAAGTAATAAAGCAGACTATCCCTTTTAACTTAGAAATCACTTGCATTTCTAGAGGACTCAGTTCTGTAAATTAACATTTAACTTCACAGAATCTGGGCTCTATGCATATACTAAGTAGCAAAGTCAACCACATTCTTAGAAAAATAAATGATCCTTGTACATTAACAATGCTGATGAAATAATGCTCTAATGTAACAGGGAAAGGACATGTCCTCTCCTTCAGCTTACTTCATGTTCAGATAAATTTTCTTCACATTGTGCTTCCTACCATCCCTGGGCAATGTCACCATTCAGTAAACTTGTATCACAGTTAACTTCATTATGTCATAAACAAGCTTAAAAAAAAGTGGCAAAAATCCATAACTAGTGGACACAGAACGACTTTACAACATTCCAGTGCTATTGGACTCATTTAAACGTATATGGAAAGGACTCTTCCTGTCCACTGGTCTTAGATGTTCGGTCTGGCTGAGTTCGCTTGTAACATGACTGTCCACCATCCTTAATTTTTTATTCAGCTTATGTTTACAAAGGACCAGTATAACTAGCTGCCCTTTCTTGAGTGTCCCCAGAAGCAAGAGCCACAAACCAATGGAAGAGGTTGGCCAACCCCAACAAGGAAAAGCTTTTCCACCAAGCGCAAACACACAGCTCAGCGGAGAGTCCCTAACCTGAGTCATGGAGTTGCTTTGCAGATCCAGCTGTGGTTGGTCCCAGAGGCCCCCAGGAGCATTAGGGGCTAGTGTGTGTGAAAAACCCGGGATCTCATTTACACAGGACGGGATATTTCAAACAGCGTGATCTCTACACACAGATAACCAGAAAACCTAGTGCAGAGTCCAGTTCAGAGATACCAAAAAAAATTTACTAATTATTAAGTTTAACATTGTTCGATCAAAAATATTTTATTTATTTATTTATTTTTAATATTTTATTTATTTATTTGACAGAGAGAGATTGAGATCATAAGTAGGCAGAGAGGCAGGCAGAGAGAGGAGTGAAGCAGGCTCCCTGCTGAGCAGAGAGCCCCATGCAGGGCTCAATCCCAGGACCCTGAGATCATGACCAGAGCCAAAGGCAGAGGGTTAACCCACTGAGCCACCCAGCTGCCCCATTTTATTTATTTATTTGACAGAAAGGGACAAGACATTGAGAGAGGGAGCACATGCAGAGGGAGCAGGAGAGGGAGAAGCAGCCTTCCCGTTGAGCAGGGAGCCCGATGCAGGACCCTAATCATGACCCAAAGCAAAGGTAGACACTTAACGACTGAGCCACCCAGGTGCCTCTAAATAATTTTTTTTTTTTTAATCATGGGTAAACGACTCAAGTTTTTTAAAAAAGATAGCATTAAGCATTGAAGTTTCCTTCATCTGAGAACCAGAAGAATGGTGTTACTAAAATAGTGTGGGTTTCTTTCTTTCTTTTTTCTTTCTTTCTTTTTTTTTTTTTTTTTTTTTTGGAAAACTTCATTCAAGTCCTAACTTATCCATAACAAATCACGTTATTTCTCTCAGCCTCAATTTCTTGATTTTTGAGTAAGTTTATACTGAATATGTTTCTTTGGGGAAAAGCACAGTTAACTTTAAATTGCTATACAGAAATTTGTAGCTATATTTAATTTCTTCCTTTAAATCCAAACTACATGAAGATCTCTGCACCAAGAGTACATGATCACAACTTAAAAAATCTATCAATCTTAAGAAAATCTATTTGATTTATGTCAAAAACAGAAAAATAATGGTTCTTTCAAAGAGCGTATCTCTTGGAAAGCATAATCAGGAGTCAGCTCCGAAATGGCTTCTGATTACAAACCAGAGTTAGCACCTTTACCTTCCTTCTCTTTTTTTCCTTCAAGTTTTTATTTAGATTCTGGCTGGTCATCTTACCATGTAATATTAGTTCCAGGAGCAGAATTTAATTGGCTCATCACTTCCATACCACAGCCAGGGCTCATCAGGGCACTTTGTCTCATCTGTTTCTGAAAATTTCTAACATTTGCTGCAGGATAAAGGGCGCTGGGGAGAATTCTGAAGCACAAATTTGGGGGTCAAGAGACCATTTTCCTACAGGATGGGAGGTCCACGCCAAGCCCCACAGACAGGTGCTAGGACTGGGTAAAGGATGTGCAGCCCCCATGGGGGCAGACGGTGTGGCAGCTTAACTGGCTTTCGGGGCTGACATGGTCATCAAATCACTAATCAGTTTTTGGATTTTTTTTCATTCTTATGAAATTCGTTCCACAGGTCATCTGATCTGGGTTGTTCCCTTGAACTCTAAGGCATTGTCCTCACCGAGAAAACATACCCGTGCCTCCTCTGTTGTGCTCCAAGCAAGGACGGAGCTAAGTTCTCACTGTGCCTTTCCTGGTTGGTGTTGTTCTCCTGATTAGTTTGGAGGGAGGGACAGAGGGAGGGGGGGAGAGGATCTCAAGCGGATTGCTTGCTCAGCGTGGAGCCCCATGCGGGGCTGATCTCGGGATCCTGAGATCCTGACCTGAGCCGAGATCCAGAGTCACATGTCCGAAGCCATGACACCGCTCAGGAGCTCCCCTTCCCTGCTTTTAAACAGATTCCTTCTGCCTGATTTTGCATGTTTTGCTCTTCCTTTTCTAGTTTCTGGAAATAATTGGTGAGAAATATTGATTACGATTATTGATTTAAGGCCAAAGGTTAATACTATACATTATACATACATATACTATATATACTATATATATACACACATACTATACGTACTATTCCTCCAAGCACTGCTTTGGTGATGCCTCACAGGTTTCAATTAGCTGTATTTTCCTCTTCATGTAATTAACAATATGTTTTGATTTCTTTTGAGATTTGATTATTCCCATGGATTATTTAGAAGTGTCTTGTTCTATTCGGAAGTGATGTTTCTGTTACTGGTTTCTAGTCCAGTTCCTTTACGGTCTGAGAATATACTTAATGTGACTGCAGTTATGTTCAATGTGTTACGGCTTGTTTTGTGACCCAGAATATATGGTCTGTATCGGTGAACATCCAGGCACACTGTAAAAGATTGTGTGTCCTGCTGTTCTGTGGAGCATCCAATAAAATGTCAGGTAAGTCCAGCTGATTGATGGTGCAGGCTAACCTTTACGTCCTAGCAGACCTCTGTCTACCAGCTCTCTCCAGCTACAGGGGCGTCTGGGGGCCTCAGGTGGTAATTAAGCATGTGCCTTCAGCTCAGGTCACCATCCTGGGGTCCTGGGATCTAGCCCACATCAGTCTCCTTGGTGAGCAAAGCAGACTGTTCCTTCCCATATCTAGACTTTTTTCTGTCCTTTTCTATGTACTATTTCATCTTGGCAGTGATTGGTCAGGATTTTTTTGTTCCATGGAAATCTATTATTTTACATTGTATACAAGACAGCAGAGATAGTACATTTTCTCAAGTGAGTGTTGGCTTTAATTCTGGAAAGCAGGAAGACCATCCCCAGATCACTATGACCTTAGGTAGACCTTGGGTTTGCTTTTTAATGGTACACTAACTTCAGATTTGCCTTTACTCCAAGTGTGTGAAGACCAGCCCTAGACTGGAGCCCTTCTGGGGTCTCAACTGAATGCCAGATGTCTTCCCCAAAGCCTCAGCACTCAGGATCGACCCTAACCTTGGCACTGCTGTGGCCTTTTCTGACAAATACTGCCAGCTCCAGCTTCCCTACAGTGAGTACCTAGCAGTCCCAGCATTTTTCTCCTGGCCTGTGCCACACAGTGTTGGCCCTAGACTTGAGCAGAATCTCTGCACAGAGGTCAAAAGTTTCCTCCCCTTGCCCAGGCCCCCTGCACTGCACTCCCAAACCCAGCCTCCCTGGCCACCTCTTGTTCTGAGGACATTTTCATTCTGGCAATGAGATCGCTGTTCCTACTGGAGCCCCACATCCCCATGCCAGCCAAGAAAATGTCTTTGGGAACAAACCTGGATGGATGTAGGACTCATGTTACAGGACTCTTCCTTCTAAGAATTATGATCTTGTATTTTTTTATTGCACATAGTGGGTTTGCATATTTTTCTGTATTCTATCTATCCAATACTTAATTTTTAGAGCCTTTTAAATCATTTCACAAATGGCCTATGGATTGAGACATTGTGAGAATCAGAGCCTTTTCATTACATTTTGGGAATGAAGTAGAAATCTTTTGAGGAGGGACTGATAAAAGATGAAATATCCCTCCACAATTCACACTGGTTACATGGCACAATGAACCATGGTGACGGCTTGGCCGCTCAGTGCTGGGGCCTGGCACTGGGTTTTGTCATTTCTGTGTCGTGTCCTGTCCCTAAAGAACACATATTTTTAAGGAGACTTAATTGTTTTTCTTACAGTCATTCAGAAGATATCCTGACTTCCATACTATCACCCTACAACATGAACAACAGGAAAGGGTTAAAACCCTGCCCCCTGCCCCCTGCCCCAGCTTGTCAACAGGGCAAGCAGATTGGAGAAGACTTACTCCCACTTGTGTTTGGAGCATTTGACCTGCTCTTCTGTTGTTTTCAATGGACAAAAGGACAGTTTCATAAGAAAGAGAAATCCCAAGATCTCCGGTCATTTTCTTCCAATCTGTCCCTGACTCCAATAAGTCATCTCTGAACATATGAATTTTAGGCCTGGCAATTGAAATGTTGACTCGTGGAGTCAAGATTGAACCAGAAAATATATCTCAGAAGAGCTGGAAATAACTCCATGACTAGAAGTGTGATTAGTTATCTGCACATTCAGAACACTACCAAAGATTGTGTGAGGTTTTTGTGGACAAGACATTTCAGGTCCATCAGGAACTTTCAGTGAAATAGCCTAATGCAGGATAAATTAAAAATGAATCATCTTCAAGCATAAAATCGTATTTATTCTCTACCAACTATACCAAAATAGGGATGACATAAAAGAACATTTATTTAGGAAAATGCCCATGACATCATCTTCAAAGAAAAACAAAAATATAACACGGGACAATATTTCATTTGTTAAAATAATTTTGTGAAAATTGAGTTCTGTATTTTCCAACACAGGATTTTCATTAATTGTCACTTTTTTTGGTCAAATTTAATTTTATCCCATACTTCCCAAATTATATAAAATGACATGTGTTTACTTTTGTTTTGATACAAAGTGAGAACATTTACTTTTTTCTTTTAAAGGCATTTTAAAAATAGAAGCTGGTTTAAAACACTGTGCTAAGTGAAAGAAGCCAGTCACAAAAGGCAGGATCCATATCCCATTTATATGAATGTCCAGAACAGAAAAATCTGTAGAGAAAGACAGTAAATGAGTGGATTCCAAGGTCTGGGGGTGATGTTCTTGGTGATTGAAGAGTGCTACGTATATGAACTATATGTCTCTTAAGAAAAAAAGTTCAAGTAAAATTTTTTAGAAAATGTATTTTAGTCATTATTTATTGATACCCATTTCTAATCTGTTTCTTTAAAAAAAAAAAGGTTTATTATGATATAATCTAAAAATGGGGCACCTGTGTGGCTCAGGTAGCCGAGCATCTGACTCTTGATGTCGGCTTGGGTCGTGAGATCAAGTGAGTGAGGCTCCAGGCTCTGTAGGGACTGTACTGGGGATTCCTGCAGAAAAGGCAACCAGACGCAGGAAGTGGATTGAATCAGTAGGTCATCTGGGGGAATATTGTTACCTTAATACTATTGATCCTTTGAGAAATACGGAATTTCCTTACATTTATTTAGGCATTTGATTTCTCTCCATCGTGTTTTGTGGTTTCAGTATACAAGTCCTGTGTTTCTATTTATTCACTAAGTGTTTTACTGTTTTTGATGCTATTGTAAATGGAATTATTTTCTTAATCTCATTTTAGGAGCGTTCATTGCTAATGTGTGGAAATGCAATTGATTTTGTTTTGTTGATCTCGTTTCCTGAAACCTTGGTGAATTCACTCATTAGTTCTAACAGATTCATGTTGGACTTCTGGGATTTTTATGCATAAAAGTTC
This sequence comes from Mustela putorius furo, assembly GCF_011764305.1. NCBI lineage: Eukaryota > Metazoa > Chordata > Mammalia > Carnivora > Mustelidae > Mustela > Mustela putorius. The sequence continues at coordinate 92,980 of NW_025421849.1, read as the reverse complement.
ATGTCTTCTGCAAAGAAAGACAGTTTTTTGTTTGTTCTCCCTTTCTAGTCAGCAAGCTTTGTACCTTTTTTTCACTTGCCTAATTGCCCAGGATAGAATCACTAATACAGTATTGAATAGTGTGAGATCTCCTACTTTGCCCTGTTCCTCATCTCAGGAGAAAAGCACTTAGGCTTTCACCACCAACTATGGCATTTTCTTTGGAGTGTGTGTGTGTGTGTGTGTGTGTGTAGCTGTCCTCTATTAAGCTGAGGAAATTTTCTTCTTTTTCCCAGTTGGTAGAGGGTTTTATCATGAAAGAGTGTCGGATCCTGTCAAATCCCATTTTTGTGTGTGTCTGTGGAGAAACTCCTGTGGTATAGGACCTTCATTCTGGCAATGGGGTCTGCAGCAGTGACTGACTTCCCGATACTCAATCTATCTGCGGTGTTATTGGGGTAACTCCCACCGCGTTGGTCATCTGCAGCCCAGAGCTGTGGTAAGGGGGTGTTCAGACTTTCTTGGGCCCTGAATCCAGTAGGAATAGTTCCCCTCCCCTGCCCCTGCCTGCAGAGTGGGTGAGATGGGAACCACCACTAGACTGCTGAGCCTGCTGGTAGGTCCTTCTGGAAGGTTTTTCTACCAGGCAGAAGGGTGGGTTGCATGCCACCACCTCTGCCAGCCTGAGCATCAATAGACAGCAATAAACAAATGCTCCTTAATTTATTGCCTTCTAACCAAATCCAGAGACTCTGAATGCTTGTCTTTGCTAATTTTCATCAGTCTCGCAAGTGTCTCTCTGGAGAAGCAGCATGCCCGAGCTCCTTACACTGTCACCTCAGATGCCCTGATCATCACTTATTCTGTCCAGGACTAAATCTTGAGCTCATAGATATTTTATTGTCTCCTCACACCTCCTCCCAGCAATAAATATTTGGTTTCTTGTGGTCCAGAAAAAGACCGTAGATTTTTGTAGTAGATTTTGTAGTAACTAGATTCTAAGACACTGCTAAATGGGAGGCACAGAAAAGACTTAAAGTTAAAAAGATAATGAGATGATGTTGCATTACAATGAGGACATTGATTGAAAGATTATCCCTACATTAAATTTTAAGATACCTGTTACATCATCAAGGAGACATAGTATTTTTTTAAACAGGTCAGTGAGTAGTAATTTCCAATGTCAAATTTCTTTGAGTGTCTGCAAAGCAGAAGATAGATTGATAAAAGCTTCCTCACAACCAGCATGCCTGCCTTTGTGCATGGGTTTGTGAGCTCTGAGAGGGCAGCAGAGCATTCTTACTCCAAAGCATGTGTAATGAGAGGGACCATGCGGGGTGGCTGGGTGAGGTCACATCAGCTCACACAAATGAACAGACCAGGCTGCAGAAAGGTCATTCTGAAAACCCACTTGATGACCCCGTTTGTCCTCCTCTTTATGAATATGCAACTGTAATTCCTTCTGTTCTAAGTCATTTAAGAAAAACATAAAAATTCAGGACATTTCTTTTAAAATAGAACAAGCATAAAAGGAAAGCAATGCTCAGAGCACTGGGTTGTTCCGAACGCAGGTGAGACTCTTCAAGCTAGTTACAACGGCTTCTGGGAGAAGCACAGAAGACCATGTATGCATGTGTGTGTGTGTGTGTGTGCACGTGTATGTGTACGTGCGGTATCCTGCACTTTGAGACCACGCCCACACCTAACTGTGGCAGACCCTGACATCATGTAGGACCTGCAGCCCGTTTGCAGGGACTACCCTCCCAACACACACACACACACACACGACGTTCTCCATCATGGGTCAGTGTCCCGTCCGGCACAATAAGCTGGTCAGGCTGCATCAGGGTGGAAACAGAAAGGGTCTAAGACAAGGCAAATAGCTCTGTTTTGGAGGCTCTGGTTTGTTCCTGTGCTGTGAACAAGGCTGACTATACCACAGTGCTCCTCCACTCTCTCAGCCTGACTGTTTCTCACCGTGTCTCCTCGTTCTCCCCATTCATCTGATTACTGTTCATCTGATTACTGACGGCTTCCCTCCCTGGTTTTTGACCCCTCTGCCAAGTCAGGACCAACCAGAGAATGCCAAGTACGTATCCTAGCCAAACAGCTGGGATGTACCTGCCTGCCTCTGGGTCTCTGCCAAGACATGAGTTAGGACAGCAGATGCCCTTGCGGTAGCTCACTCTAAATAAGTAGACTTCCTTGTTACCAGTTGGTTGCAATGCTTCACCCCCCCCCCCCCACTGTGAAGCAGCTTGTAGATGACAAAAAAAAAGTAAAGTATGATCTTTGTCGTCCACTAACCCTGACTCCATTCAAACATTTTTGTGTCAGCATACACAATGCTGATGAAATAACAGTGCTTGTCCACATCTCCCTGGTGTGTTTAATAAATTAGCCAGCTATATCTAAATCCATGCTGTGAGTTTGGTGAGTACAATATCTGGAGCCTCTGACCATTGCTGCGTGTGGGTTCCATGGGAGGAAGCTAGAAGGTTCCCGATGAAGAGGGTGGTCTGCAGCCCTCTGATCTGCTGTGAGCGGAGCATAAGCCATCTGAAGCTGATTGGCTCCAGAGCTGTGAGTTCAAAAGATTGCTCAGGTGATCTCAGAACCCCTTCACACACTTGCAAGAATTGGTGGCCAAGAGAGAGCACCCAGCTTGAGTATGAATCATTGGCATTGCCCTCAATCCATGACCACATTCCTAAACACTGTGAATGTGGAATCAGAGTTGTTCCGTAAGGTAGTATCATAGCCACTCAATAGGAAAGCATGACATCGAGCATTATGTTTCCCTGTGTGTGCCCCACTTTCTGCCTCCACCCACCACACACACACACACACACACACACACACCCCAAATCCACATGTCCTGTGCTAAGGTAAGGTCAGTGAGGCATTTGTCTCAGATGCAAACTTTCAGGGGAGGAGGAAGTTCAGAAACTGAGCGATCAAATTAAGAATATTTGATACATTGGGGACGCCTAGGTGGCTCAGTTGGTTAAGCAGCTGCCTTAGGCTCAGGTCTTGATCCCAGCATCCTGGGATCGAGTCCTACACTGGGCTCCTTGCTCGGCAGGGAGCCTGCTTCTCCCTCTGCCTCTGCCTGCCATTCTGTCTGCCTGTGCTCGCTCGCTCTCTCTCTCTCTCTGACGAATAAATAAATAAAATCTTTAAAAAAAAAGAATATTTGATACATGGTGTGTGGTATTATGGAGGGCACGGATTGCATGGAGCACTGGGTGTGGTGAAAAAATAATGAATACTGTTTTTCTGAAAATAAATAAATTAATTTATTAAAAAAAGAATTTATAAGCTAAAGGAAATGCTGGATAGATCATTTCTGGGTTTCTTATTAAGAATTTTATCGGGGGGGTAGGAGGTTGGGGTACCAGGTGGTGGGTATTATAGAGGGCACGGATTGCATGGAGCACGGGGTGTGGTGAAAAAATAATGAATACTGTTATGCTGAAAATAAATAAATTTAATTAAATAAAAAATTATATCAAGAAAAAAAAGAATATTTGATACAATCTCCTTAAAACCAAAATTAATGAAAACATCTACAATAAACAAAAGACCACAATTTCAAAGAAAGTCAGGATCCCATCCACCATGTAAACAACCACCCTGCCTCACCTGCTTCCTGCTGGAAAGTTTTATATACAAAAATAGATGGTTCATAGTTTGCCAACATTATTCTGCAGAAATGTGTTTCCTTTGCAAATATCAGGAAATGTTACATCCGTGAAAATTGAGAAACACATGGTTTGCTCTGCAAATTAGTACATAGACACACTCACAAAATAAGATCCTGGATTTGTCAATTCTAGTGTGATAGTATTTACCAATATAAGAATCTCATACATGATAAGAAAACTACGAACATGACCAGTGAACTAGACACCAAGCAGAAAATGAGAATCTTTGAAGATTTGATCTATAATCTTTGAAATAGCACTTCAGGAGTCCACAAGTCAACCCGTTGATCTGGGAGGAAGAAACCCGTCAGGTGAATAAACCTTCACGCACCGCAAGGTCTTCTTAACATTCATTTATCTCACGAGTGCATCTGTCCATTACATTCCCATCCCTTCCTCCGATAAAGTGCTGAGGACTGTATTTCAGGTTGTCATATCTGAGGCTAACTTCTGTTCACTATTAGGCGGGACAGTCATTTTCCCACACAGACTCTCTCTCAGGAAGGGGAAATTGCCACGCCTTACGCATTTGACTGCGCCGTGCCTATGTCTACTGCGATTCTATTTCGTTCCAGTGGTGGTTGCTTCTCTTCCAGTTACAGAAGGAGCCCCTTCCTCCTCAACAGGAGAACAGGGTTTCGTGTGGGTGTGGACTTGTGTGAGCCCAATTCCCAGCCTCCTAAATAAAATCAAATTTATCTCTATATTTCTTTTTCCTTCATTTCCCCCCTAGTTTTTGTGGTTTCCTCTCCAATTCATATCTTTCAAAACATGATACCATGACCAAAAGAAAAAAAATAAATCGTTCTCTAACATTGTTAGAAAACAGAATATGTCAGTTACTGTCAAGGTCTTTGAGATTTGCATTGTTGAGAAACAATTCTTCACACAGAAAGAAGTAGATGACCATGTTTACGACCGTGACCTTTACAGAGGAGTGTCCTCAAAAGCTTGTAAACCCTTCAGGGAACAGTCTAGGAAATTCTACTTAACTCACTTCTCCTCCAGTATGTTTGCTAACTTTTGCTTTTCTGAGTTTGACAAAAACTTGCAAAAAAAAAAAAAATCTGTCAAAAACCCATAGCAATGAGCTGTCTCCACGATACGAGCTTCCTCTTGTGAATCAGGACGTTTGAATTTGGTAATAAGGAACTACAAATCCTAAAACGTGGCAAATTGCATTAATGTCAAATACAAAGAGTCATGATAAGAATCTGGACCTAAAAAGACTCAAATAGCCGTGTGATCTGAATGCCTCAATATCTACCTCTCTGTCTCAACCTTCTTCCACCTGTCCTACTTCCTAGCCAGGTGACTCTTGCCCTGACTTCTTTGTCACTTTTCTCCGCTGCTCAAAACTCTCAAAGATACCCCATTGTGCTCAATGATTAAAATTAAGTGTCTTTGCCTAACAGACACAGCCATGCGTTCTCTGGTCCTAATCTCTTTCCTGATTTGTGGAGTGAAGCAGCCAACATGTTGCTGAAAATATAGGAAACCAAGGTGGGAGAAGCCGTATGTCAAAGTATGAGCACAGTAGGAATTTGCAATATAACAGAACTTGTGCATTAATAAACTACTTCATATTTTTTCCATCTATGGGGTTTTCAGAAAAAGAGCTCCCTTCTCATCGTTCTTTTTCACTTCACCACACCTGTAAGTGTTCTGCACTCTTCCAGGCAGTGACTGTCAACCTAGGATTACAGAAAGATATTTTACATGGGGAACTAGTGCTATTATAGATCTAGAAAGAATAAAAATCTTTCCTATGCTATGTGACTCGGAAAATATTTTCTCCCACTCTGTGGGTTGTCTTTTAATCCTTTTAACATTATTTGTTGCAATTAGTAATTTAAAATTTTACGGATGTTAATTTATCACCATTTTCTTTTATAGGCTGTTTTTTGTTATAGCTGAAAACTCATACAAAAGGTAAGGTGAGCAGATTTTCTCTTATATTTTCTTCTAAAGGTTTTGTAGGTTAATATTGTACATTGAGGCATATAATCCATTTATAGCTAATTTTTTTTTAAGATTTTATTTATTTATTTGACAGAGAGAGATCACAAGTAGGCAGAGAGGCAGGCAGAGAGAGAGAGAAGAGGAAGCAGGCTCCTTGCTGAGCAGGGAGCCCGATTCGGGACTCGATCCCAGGACCCTGAGATCACGACCTGAGCCGAAGGCAGCGGCTTAACCCACTAAGCTACCCAGGCGCCCCTATAGCTAATTTTTTTTTTATACAATGTGAAATGTATATCGATGTTTATTTCATTGCATATGCACATCTTCTTATTCCAACAACATGTGTTTAAAGGAGTATCTTTCTCCTTTGAGTATCTTTGAACCTTCCTCAAAATGAGTTGACCACATATTGTAGGTTTGTTGTCAGACATTCTATTCTGTCCCATGATCTACATGTGGATCTTTTTGCCATTAACATGATATTTTAATTGTTATAGCTTTAAAGTCAGTTTGGAAATCTAGTAGGGTAAGTCCTCCACCTTCTTTTTTTTAAGATTTTGTTTATTTATTTGACAGAGAGAGAGATCACAAGTAGACAGAGAGAGACAGAGAGATGGGGAAGCAGGCTCCCTGCTGAGCAGAGAGCCTAATGCAGGGCTCGATCCCAGGACCCTGGGATCATGATCCAAGCCAAAGGCAGAGGCTTTAATCAGCTGAGCCACCCAGCTGCCCCTCTTTTTCTTTTTTTTTTTTTCCATCAATTTTTTGGCTATACTATTCCCCGTTCCTTCCTATTATTTTAATATCAGCTTTTGAATACATACAGTCTTGCCAGGATTTTGTATAGAATTTTAGTGAAGTGGTACATTACAGTAGAGAAGATTAGTATCTTAACAGCATTTAGTCTTCTAAACCATGGCCCCAGAATATCTTGACAGATTTCAGGTCTTATTTGCTTTCTGATTTCTATACTGATTTTGTTAATTTCAAATGTGATGTGTTTCATTTTTAGTGTTCTATTTCAAATGGAATTTCTTTTAATTTAAAATTCCAATTGTAAAGCATAAGTACATAGAGATATGTCTGGATTTTTAAAAATATTGATCTTGTATCCTGCTACATTGCTAAAATTACTTTTAGTATTAAGAAATTTTTGGTAGATTATTTAGATTTTATATGCAGAAAATTATGTTTTATTTAATTCTTTGCAATTTTTATGCCTTTTATTTCTTTATTTTTCTTTATTGTATTGGCTAGTAATTCCGGTATTATGTTTCATACAAGCAGTGAGAAAGAACAACATTGTTTATTCTTTATCATTGGGAGAAAGAACTGAATCATTCACCATTGCAGAATATTTTTTTGTTAACATTTTATTTATTTATTTGTCAGAGAGAGGGGGGCACAAGCAGGGGGAGCAGCAGACAGAGGCAGAGGGAGAAGTAGACTCCCCACTGAGCAAGGAGCCCAATGCGAGATGTGATCCCAGGACCCCAGGATCATGAGCCTGAGCTGAAGACAGATGTTTAACCTACTAAACCACCCAGGCATTCTGCATCACAGAGGATTTTCACATTCTAAGTTTTTGTAAATGTCTTTTTATTAGCTTTATTAATTTTTGTCTATACTTAATTTACTGATTTTGTATCATGAAGGGATATGAAATTTTGTCCAATAATTTTTTTGAATCCACTGATATGATCATATGTTTTCTTGCTTAAGTCCATTAATATAATGAAGTGCATTTAATATATTTTTTTAAATGTTGAATGAGCCTTGCATTTTATGAAAAAATTCTGCTTGGTCCTGGGAAAGGAGTGAGAATTAAATTCAATAATTTATTGACATTTCAGACTAAATCTCAACATGTGAAGTTGACCAGAAACCATGGAATATGAGGAAATATTACATGATGAGAAAAGAAAATTCAACTAACATATGTGAAGATGGTGTGGGGAGATAAAAAGTATTTCATGGTCCATCCCACTAACTGAGTCAGGACCACTGCATAAAACAGTACACTCAAACACAAACACAGGCAAACACTCACATGTGCACACTTGCACATCATAGAAACATGTGAGAACGGACTACTACGTAGCAGTTAAAAAGAAAAACATACATCCTTGTGTTGACATGGGTACAACATGATGATACATTATTCAGAAGAAGAAGGAAGTTGTAGAGTGAGGTAAATTGTACCCTACCACCTATGCACGTTTTAAATATGGGGAAAATGATACTACTCTGTGTGTGTGTGTGTGTGTGTGTGTGTGTGTGTATTGAGTTAGGAAATTCTTCAGGGTCCCAGAATGGTCACCAATGGATTTTTGGTATGCAAGGAATATTTTTAAATGAAAGGGAACTTTTACTATTTGAGGCCTTCCATGTAAACACCTCAGTAAGCCACAGTGAGCCACTGTCCCCTTCTCAAAGGTCCTCTGACCACTTCTCAACAGTATCCACAGATGACAAAAATGTCTTTGGCAGAAATGCTTTTCTAACTCACAGGACTGAAATGCCCTGCAAGTAAGCGTAGGATGGCAATTACTCCCCTAAAATTGTTCTGGATGCAGTCCTTTCGTCCTAAAATTGTTTAATTTGTTTGGTTTTTATCCAGAATTAAGTTAAGCCTTCCCATGTTTGATATCTGGCACTTGTACCGGCTTCCTACAAAGCAGGAAGGGATTCATAACTGACCCCGTGTCTTTAAAAAACCTAGTAAGAGCAGCGATGCAAGGCGTAGACCCTGTTCACTGTGGCGGGACACACTCACCCTGGCCTGCTGGGGGCCTTGAGGTGACACTCTCGCAAAGAGGAAGGACAGCATCTGTCCATGACAGGAGGATGGATGCTCTTTCACTGGAGCAGGAAAAACACATCCCGCGTTTTTATTTATCTGTTATTAAGTGTCTCAGATGAACTACAGGTAACCAGAGTTCCTTTTATTCTTGGATGGTCAACTCTTGACCATTTCAAAAGCTATCACAGTTTCTTTAATGACCAAAACTGGCTCAAAAGTGAGAAAATCTCATTAGTGAACGCAATTCCAACTGTAGTTGTAGGCACAATTGAACAGAGACGGCTCGACTGCCAATTCTTCAGAAACGTGCTTCAGAACATCACAGGGGAAAATCCACGCAACCGGACACGTGTAGCTCAGAAACATGGAGCACAATGGACAGAGGCAAAGGCCATCCCGCACCACGGTCCAGCCGCCCGAGGTGCCATTTTCAGAGTAAGCGGATTTACCAAAGATGTTCCAATTACAGAACTTGAACAAACCCAGGACTGGCCAACTTCCGATGTTTTCAAACTGGCCTTTGCCACAAACAAAGAAACAAGCAAATAATACCTCTTTCATCCAACAATAAGTGAACAACAAAAAGAGATCACATTTATTTTTCTCCAGAATGAACAGATGAAACACTGTCTTCTCTTTGCTTCTGCTTCAGACTGTATAACAAACCTCATTTCTCCCTACCTGCCAATGAGGCTGCAACATTGTCTTTAAAGTATTTTTGTTTCCTTTTTCACATTTTATGACCCAAGGCAGGCTCCATACAACAGGCACATCCACAGCTGAGAAAAAAAGGAAAATGTTTCAAATCCTAAATGCTCACCCCAGTCTCTCCTTGAGCTTGTCTCCTACCTTCAAAGGAAGAGTCCATAGTGGTGGCTTTTGTGCAAAGGGTTAGGGGTAGATAAAAGCGTGCTCTGAGCAAGACTAGATCAGTCCATTGCATTGCTGTAAAAATCACCCCAAGGTCATTTTGCAGATTAGCAGTCCGAGCTTGGGAAGGGCCCCATCCCAAGCTTAGTGAGCATGGGACAGAGCGGCTGCTGGGCAGTGCTGAGAGCAGAACTATTCCTGCGAGAATCGGAGGTGGCTGAGTTGGGCTAGCAACAGGATTGCTGTGAAATAGCCCAAACGGCCCCACAAAGATTTGATTTCAGGGCTGTATTTCTAGACATAACTCAGCCATTGTGCAATGCAGTTACATTTGTGTTACAGTCTGATGCAGAGTCTGTTTTCCTTAAATACCATCAATGATGCTAGATGTGAGGCCCAACTCCTGGTGCTCCGCCAAACCTCAACACCATCCTACTAACAATTCGCTGGAGTAAAATCATAGTCCAGTTACATGACATGAAACTTTTTTTCTGCACAAAGATGATTTTCAAGGAGCAGCTAGAGTTTGATGAAACAAAATGACACGATTAGGTGGAGATCCACTGAAACCATCTGGATTTGACTGTTAAAACCACATCTAAAATGTCATCTCCCTTGCTTTTGCTCGCCACATGCTTAGCTCAATGGAATGTGGTATGAACAGTCCTGTTGGTTTTTCACACGGCCACAGCTTGACTAGGTCACTCTTGCCTCTGCTTTGTCCCACGTTCTCCAAGCCCGTCCTCTTTACAGTTGCAGGTTCAGAGTCTCAAAACCTCCTAAGGATTGCTGTTGAAATGTTTTGGCAACTGGGTCCTGACAGAGAGAGCCATCTGTAAATTAAATTGCTTTAAAGCAAGATAGCTACATGTCTGTTGACCTCTCTTTAAGCCTTAAGTCTATTTTCTTGATGCAAAGCAACATCAGACTTAGATCTTCATTCTCTATTGTGTTCAGAATAAGTAGCTGCAGAACTCTAACAAGTTTTATGAAAAATTTTCATAAGAAAATTAGACAAATAAGACACACTTTGACTATTGCATAAATTTTGTTTAGTAGTGGTCCACTTGAAGTTTATTTTCCCATTCAGATTGCCCTGGTTTCCTATAAGTACCATAAAAATTACCACAAATGTAGTAGTGGCTTATATCAACATAATCTTCTTATCATCCAGTTCCTTAAAACAGAAATCCAGCATGGGTCTCTCTGGGCTATAATCAAGGTGTCAGCAGGGCTGGTTTTTTGTTTTGTTTTGTTTTGTTTTTTAGATTCAAGGGTATGATGCTTTTCTTTATCTTTATCAGCAGGTGGAAGCCCCCTTTTATATTCAAAGCCGGCTGCAGAAAGACAAGTCCTCAAATTCCACTCCCCCTGCCTTTCTGCCTCCTTCATGCACATGAAAGACCTTTGTGATTATACTGGGCCCACCCAGAAAGCCCAGGATAATCTCTCTATCTTAAGGCCAGCAGATTAGCAGCCTTCATTCCACCAGCTGTCTTAGTTCCCTGTCACAGATTTTGGGAATTATGAAGTGAGTATCTTCAGGGATCATTACTTGATTTACCACACACTGACCTTCAACTTTCCTTGTAATACCCAAAACTTGTAGCACATTATTTCCTGTCTAGCCCTCATGCCACTGTGAACAATTGCTTTCCATGCCTTCGTTAGCTTATTACATACTTTGTGTATTTCTGAATAACTGTGACATATCATTGAGTAAGTTAAATGTCCTAATTCTTTTGTGACTGTTATGGATCACATAGTTACAAACTGTAATTCATCCCATAATTTAATTATCTTGAGTAAGACTGTGACTTACATTCAGAAAAAAAATTAATTAAGCAACACTAAGGCATTTAATAGTCAATAACATTTTCATGAATATTATAACTGAAGTTAACTAGAGTTTAAAATCCTGGTTGAGGGGTGCCTGGGTGGCTCAGTGGGTTAAGGCCTCTGCCTTCAGCTCAGGCCATGATCCCAGGGTCCTGGGATTGAGCAGGGAGCCTGCTTCCTCCTCTCTCTCTCTGCCTGCCTCTCTGCCTACCTGTGATCTCTGCCTGTCAAATAAATAAATAAAATCTTTAAAATCCTGGTTGATAGAACTGTTTCCCACCATTTTATGACTTTGAAATAGTTCCCCTTGTGTTTTGGCACTGTTCCGTGAGATAAGACAGAAAACTTGCAAATATGTAAAAAATTAGACCCAAAAAACTAAGAGAAAGATCTGTAAGACAGGAACGCTGGTCAGGGGGTCAAGTGAGACACAAAAATTATAGCCTGAAAGGGGAATTCACTCCCAGTATAATTTCCTGCAGTTTCAGGGCATCTGGGTGGTTCAGAGAATTAAGCATCGACTCTAGGTTTCAGCTCAGGTCATGACCCCACAGCTGTGGGAGCGAGCCCCTCATTGGACTCTGTGCTTGGTGCAGAGTCTGCCTCAGATGCTGTCTCCCTCTCTCTCTCTCAAATAAATAAGTAAAATCTTAAAAAAAAAATTTCCTGCAGTTTCACTGGCTAAAAGAGCTAGTTAGCTCTGAGTTAGAGAACATACAAATATGCATAAAAGACTTTAGCAGTACATATGTTTATCAGAAATTTTTAAGAATGAAATGCATCTTTCAAAAGATAATACTTTGCTTAAAAAAAAAAGGAATTTTATGTACTATATGTTCCCTATCCTGAAAGTATATCCATTGAAAATATAATGTTGCAAAATCTGATTGAGTAAAATACATTTTTTATCATAGCATTGGTAAATTAGGCATCGTGTTTGTCTTATTCTAAAGCACTAAGTTTGTTATTACGTGATAGACTCCTGCTGCTTTTCTTACCAACCTAGAAAATCCATCACGCACAGCCCATTTTTTAAGCAAGTCTAAATCCTTTCTTTGACATCACCAGCCCTGTTACTGCAATTGCAGTTCCCCTAAGCAAAACCACCAGGTCAGAAACACAGAACACGGAGCAGAAATAAACAGCCTTGTAACAAATGTTATACCCGCACGCTGAAGATGTTTCCCGAGTTAAGCACAGGCGAAGTCTATGTAGGCAGCCTGTAAAATTCAAAAACACAGGGGTGCCTGGGTGGCTCAGTGGGTTAAAGTCTCTGCCTTCGGATCAGGTCATGATCCCAGAGTCCTGGGATCGAGTTTCACATCAGGCTCTCTGCTCAGCAGAGACCCTGCTTCCTCCTCTGTCTCTCTCTGCCTGCCTCTCTGCCTGCTTGGTCTCTCTCTGTCAAATAAATAAATAAAATCTTAAAAAAAAAAATTTTAAACACAGATGCTCTTTACGGACAATTCTTGAATGAAAGTTAAAGGAGGCAGTTTGGTACCAGGTTTCAAACCCTCCTGCACGCCTTGTGAGGTCTGACATTGTGCTTGTGATCTTTGCCAACACAAAGCTGACTTGTATTCATAACTCACACTTGTGTCCTTTGACGTCTCTATTCTCTCATATGTTAATTTTCATCTGTCTAAATTTTATATAACCTCTCTCAAAAGACAAATGATAAGTCATGAATTTATCTTCAGGGTAAATCAAGTCAGAACCCAAGGGTTTTTGTTCTTACTGTTGTCATCTCAGCCAAGCTGATAGAGGAGTAATTCCTGCGGGTCTCCAGTCAGCAAACCAGGAGTGTGTGGAGCATGTTTTTCCTCCTAAGTGTGAAGAAAACATCTTTAACATTTGTAGAACCTGTCATCCTCCCTAACCCCCCTCCCCCGCCCCTGCTGGCCCCAGGGGCATTCCTTCTCCCAAGAGGAATGAATCCAAAGACCAGGGAAAGACAGCAAGAATTCCGGGGGAGGGGGGGCGGTGAACATGAAAATGCTGATGCATGAGAAACAGGTGAGCATCTTTGGAAACACTTGTGATGGAAAGACTGAAGTTATGGCAACCACAGTGAGGCCGACTTCTTACATTCACAGCAGAGAGTTGGTGTGAATATGTTCAGGGCTCAGTGGGTTTTTCTTCTTATTATTGTTCTTTGGCTTTGGAGACATAAGGCAGGATGCAAAGGTATAAAAAGGAAACAATACTCCTCTTCTTCAGGCCACTTATTCTATTTCTCCCCAAGAAGGTGGATAAAAATACACATCGCATGTCCGCACGTCTGGCTGAGAAAGAGGATGTGGAGTGCTCGTGCTCAGCCACTGAAAACACGACCACATAATCTACAACACCCAGAAATTTACCTGAAAACCATTCACATTTTTAACAACTTTTTAAAAGTGGGAAAGTAGTAAATATTCACCATTTAGATTTATGCAGAAAAATATGCCAAAATTAGTCAGCTAAAATAATCTCACAATGGTAGGGTTTTTTCTCTCTTTTTCTGTTTTCTACATAACATATGTTTATTAACTTTATTGGCACATAATTCACATGAAATAAACTCAGCAGATTTTAATTATAAACAGATTGATGTTTTTAACAAATATATATGTATTATATTAAGAAGAGATTATCTTTATTTAAATAAAATAGAAAAGTCAAATATGTTTTCTTCATATTGTCGTATTTTTGCTTTCAAATGACTCGATGCCTTTAAAATAAATTAGCCGTTGGGATGCCTGGGTGGCTCAGTTGGTTAAAATAAATTAGCCGTATATATGTGGGTCTGTCTGGACATCACTTCTCTTCTATTTCTTTACCCTTATGTCACTGTTCCACTGTCCTGACTATTACAGCTCTATAATAATAGATCCTAAGGGTTTACTAGGATGCCCCAGCACACTGGATGGTCTGGAAGAAGTGGATCAATATGACTCACATACACCCACCGAGGCTGACTCACAACGAGAGGGAAAAGTTGGACAGGTTGATTATTTTAAAAAAAGAAGAAGAAGAAGAAGAATAAACTCATTTCACAAGGCAAGGCCTGCCTTCCCCCGATATCAGAACCACAGAAGGATGCCACAAGAAAATAAAATCACAGGTCACTACCCATGATGAATGTAGTATGCACAAATTTTTAACATAACATCAGGACACTGAATTCAACAGTACATTAAAAGGCCAGTGGATCTCAGGACAGAAGGGCAAAAAGTTGCGTCCTTCCTGAGCACACGGAGCAAAGCAGGAGGGAGGGAAAAGGAGGAAGGAAAGAAATATCATTATGGATTTAAAAAAAAACTTATTTGAGCTCTATTAGTATAAATTTACCATTTGACAAATATTATCTTCTGTGCTGCCGTGGAACTCACATTATAGGAGGAAGAAAGAAAAACATAAATAATGATACCCTTAGCTAATAGGAATTTCTGGTTTTGCAGTAATAAAATATTTGCGGTGAAAGAAAAGGCAAAAAATTTTGCTATTTTAGGCTTCTACAGGTTATTTTCAAATAGGAAAAATTGTTGTAAAGTTTAGAAACCAATTATAAATTTAAAGCATAAAAACAGAAAAGAAAAAAAATCTGTGCTGAAGAATCTGTACCAGTGAGTGGAATCTGTAATAACCACAGAATAGAGCACAGTCTGGTTTTAATTAAGTTTAAATTAGCCTCACATGAAAATGAATTGGTTCTGAATCTACAAGATTAAAATGGTAACATAAATATCTAACAGAAATGCTGCTTTTAAAATAAGGCAGGATGCAAAGGTATAAAAAGGAAACAATACTCCTCTTCTTCAGGCCACTTATTCTATTTCTCCCCAAGAAGGTGGATAAAAATACACATCGCATGTCCGCACGTCTGGCTGAGAAAGAGGATGTGGAGTGCTCGTGCTCAGCCACTGAAAACACGACCACATAATCTACAACACCCAGAAATTTACCTGAAAACCATTCACATTTTTAACAACTTTTTAAAAGTGGGAAAGTAGTAAATATTCACCATTTAGATTTATGCAGAAAAATATGCCAAAATTAGTCAGCTAAAATAATCTCACAATGGTAGGGTTTTTTCTCTCTTTTTCTGTTTTCTACATAACATATGTTTATTAACTTTATTGGCACATAATTCACATGAAATAAACTCAGCAGATTTCAATTATAAACAGATTGATGTTTTTAACAAATATATATGTATATATATTAAGAAGAGATTATCTTTATTTAAATAAAATAGAAAAGTCAAATATGTTTTCTTCATATTGTCGTATTTTTGCTTTCAAATGACTCGATGCCTTTAAAATAAATTAGCCGTTGGGATGCCTGGGTGCTTTTAAAATCTGCTGCTTTTAAAATCTTCTCAATCAAACCCAAAGACCTAGATGAAATAAAAAACACATATCACAGATTATCAATTAATTTAAATTGCAGAGTTATTTATGTTCATTTGATTTTGGGGACATATTTAATAGGCAATTTAAAATATTGAAGGCTATCAGTCAGGTGTATGTAATGAAAATTAATATTATCATCAAGAGAATTATTTGAAAGATATGTGTTTTTTCCTGTCTTGGAAAGCTCAGTTCTGCTAAATCAATAGGAAAGTTTACATATTATTGTTAATGTAATACATTTAATAATTTATGTTAATAAAAAATTATCATTAATTGTAATAAAATCAACATTTTTCTATTTTCTTATTCTAACAAGATTTCTAACAAGCTTTGATTTAAGGAATCATACACACAATTCATAATTGTTTATTATGAATTATTAAAATAAACAATTTCATCATTGTTTATTTTTCTCACGAACAAAAATCAGAATTTAGGGACACCTGGGTGGTTCAGTCCTTAAGTGTCTGCCTTTAGTTCAGGTCATGATCCCGGAGTCCTGGGATCGAGACCACCCATTGGGCTCCCTGCTCAACAGGAAGCCTGCTTCTCCCTCTGCCTCTCCCCCTGCTTGGTTTCCCTCTCTCGCTGTCTCTCTCTTTCTGTCAAATAAATAAATAAAATCTTTAAAAAAATCAGAATTATCACTGACACACACAGATACCCCCCAATACACGTTTGTAGAGTTTCCTAATGTAACATTATTAGTGACCTATTAATGTTCCTAGAAATGGAGATGGAGCTGGTGCCTTTATGAATGAATGAATGAATGAATGAATGTAAAAGTCTTGACAGAGGTGAAGCCTCCCTCACGTTTCTGTTTCTCTCCCTTCTTATCTCACTACTCACTTTTCTAGAAAATGCACATGTGCCAAGGTCCTCACAGGGCCAGGAAAACAAAATGTGAAAGAAAACTTAAATATGAAGAAGGGAAAGCCCACGGAGTCTGAACGCTGTGTGCATGGTGCAGTCACAATCCGACTGTGGTTCAGGTGACCCTCCCAGAGATGCCTGGTGGCCTTTCCCAAGGGAGCTCATAAGCACAGGAACCACCGCCTCACAGCTGCATGGTTGGGATGGATGGGACCACTGCTGCCCCAGGAGGCTGTTGTAAGGGCTGAATGATGAGTGTGTACAAAATCCCACCACAGCACCCGGCACCAGAAGAAGAAACTGACCGTTGAGATGATATATATGTGTGTGTGTGTATGTGTGTGTGTGTGTGTGTGTGTGTGTGTGTGTTTAGGAAAGTTTTGATTCCAACTTCAGTTCTGTTATTATGAAATTTAAACAAAAAAAAAAAGGAATTTAAACAAATTAAGTAATTGGTGATGTGGTGATCACACTCATGTGAACATTGAATTCTGGCCATAGCCATGGAGACAGATTCAATCTGCATCAACTTCGGGACTTCTTTTGGTCAGAAATACTCCTGGACATCTATTTTCAAGCCAAAGTTGCCTAAATAAATGAATTTTAACTGAGTCAAACTCCTTTCTCTGTCCCGTTTCAATTCCTCAGAATCTGTGTTCCCAGGAACTGCTCCTCTCCCAGACCCCAAACCCCAGCTCCCACTGTGTCTTGTCGACCTTGCTCTGCTGGTCATCTCCTCTCTTACCTCTCCCTTCTTCACTGATACACCTGCTGCTTTCTTTGGGAATCCCCTACAGACAAAGTGAGCTTGACTGTCCTAGAAATTAAGAGCAAGTTATGCAGAGAGCCAAATGAGAAAAAGAAAAGCACCCTGTGAAAGAATGGGGTCGACCATGATGGGAGTCACTACAGCTTGAAGACTAAGGCCTCCCACATACTAACTGCCAGCTGCACACAGGCAGCATTCTCCAGAAATGGAACTCGTGCACACATGAGTTCATTTGAACTTGTGAGAATCTGGAATAGCTAATATTATTATTATCCCCATTTTTTAAATTTGTAAGATTCAGGTGGGCTTATAGGATCTGCATGCTGGCGTGTGGCACCACCAAGTTCACGATCTCTAAATGTTCCATTGAGATGATACACACCAAGGCCTGAATCTGTTCAACTTTACTCAGACATGGTTCTGGAAAAATCAAGTTTTGAACAAAGGATTTGCGCCATAATTAAGGAGCTGGTAGGTGAAGTAAACATGTATTTGTAGGAGGGTTGTGGACACTCTCTAAAGCTAGACCAGAGTGGTGTTTGTCCAGGACTGTTAACAAAATGGAGAAGAAAGAAGAGTTACAAGCCTTATTCGGAAGATGCATTCTGTCATGAATGGTCCTGAGCATTTCAACACCACTGTGATGAACCATCCCACGGAAATAGCTCAGTTCTTTCTTGGACAAAAACAATACCTCATTGCAAACATGTCCAGTCGTTCACTTGGAAGCATAACCAGGATATTCCTGAGACTAGGCTGCCAAGAACTGTCCTATGGCATGCAGGTTTTCCCAAATAATCTATCAACCGTAATTCCCACTTGGTACTTCAAAATAGTTATTGTTGGCTGTTTCTGATGACTGAATTCTGAGACTCATTGAGTGGATCAAAACGCTTTGAGTTTAGGAGTAAGCATAACCCATAGTGAACACTGGAAAAGACAGCAGGGAGGTGACAAAGGCCGGGTGTTCTTCCGGCCCAGTCCTTCCTGGTGAGACTGCTGCACACAGACAGAGCACACTGATCGGTGGACCTCTCCGAACACTGTCCCCCTCCCCTCACTTTTCCGCCCCATGTCCTGCATGCATTTCCGCTCACATGGCCATTAGACTTCTGAAATGATGTTTGAACTCATTAAGAACCAGGGAAATGCAAATAACGCTAGGGAGAGATTGTTACCCAACCACAGAAAGGGTTAAACTCCCCAAACAAATAATAACAAACAGGAGTACCTGGGGGGCTCAGTGGGTTAAAGCCTCTGCCTTCATCTCAGATCATGACCTCAGGGTCCTGGGATCAAGTCCCACATCAGGCTCTCTGCTCAGCCGGGAGCCTGCTTCCTCCTCTCTCTCTGCCTGCCTCTCTGCCTGCTTGTGATTTCTGTCTGTCAAATAAATAAATAAAATCTTTAGAAAAAAATAATAATAACAAACAAACAAAGAACAAAGATAGGAAAACAATGCCCATCATTGGTAAGGCTGTGGAGTCATCATGAGAGTCACGCTGCTGGAGGACATGTAACTTGTGACAGTGACTTTGAAAACCAATTGATGTTATGTCTAAACTTGCAAATAACTGTACCCCATGAGCCAAAAAGTTCTCTTCTATGTATAGAGCCAACAAAAGTGGATCCAGATGTATACAAGGAGCATGTCCAAGAATACTCAGAATGGAGTTATTCATAATAACCAAACCCGAGAACAGTGCAAATGTACATCAGCAGAAGAGTGGATACATTGTTACATGTTCATAGAATATTATGTAGCACTAAATTTGAAGGAATTAGTTTGCTGCAACAACAGGGAAGAATATCTAGAACCTGGCAAAAGAACCAGGTTCCCAAGTACATTCTGTATGATTTTATTTGTAAAGAGTACCAAAAGTGACAAAATTCCTCCTCTGTGCTGGGATTCAGAATATTGGTTATCTTGGTGAGAACAGGAGCATGGTTTTTGGTAGGGAGCATGAGGAGAGCTTCTGAGATGCAGGTCACGGTCCCTCTCCTGATCTGAGACTTGAGTCCCCAGAAACTTCCACTACGTGAGGAGACATTAGGATATTTAACAGCTTCTCTCTGTGTGCTTCAAAAGGCATTTTTTCATAAAACAACTTTATTTTTTTTTTAAGAAATGCAGCAAAGAAGTAAACATGCTGTAGTGATTGGTATATATGTATCTATAGGACCAATTAGAAAGAATGATTTAATGTTAGCTGAACCCATATGTCTCCTCTAAGATGAAATTTTCACTGACAATATCATAAAGCTTTAACAAGTGCTATTTTCCAAGCCCTTAGAAGGGAGCCCTAATGATGGAGAACTTCATTAGCCTGCTCAGAAATGTTCTCAAAAGTGGTACAAGACACAGTATGGGAGGTACTTGCCAACCGGATGAGCGCAATTGTTTTCTGGAATACCCAAGTGGAAAGAAGCACGATTTGTACTATTAAGGAAAAAATAGGAAACTTTGACTTGTGTCCCCTGCACACCCAGAGGAAAAACTTGAAGGTCAATACTGACCTTTGGAAATGAATAGAACTTGTTTCAAGCTACTTTTCTAACAAGAAGAAAAAATATTTCTTTTAAAATCAAGACATTCCCTTAAATTTCACCTAAGCAAATCCTCCAAAGCCCCAGCTAACTTAATCTATAAAAAATCACTGCTAAGTTGTACACGTGCACACACGCACACACACACACACACACACCAAACATGTCAATCAGCTGTCTGTAGAAAGCTACTTATTGAATTTCAGTAAATAAACTAATCTCTCAGTTAAGTCCCCTTTTTTCATTTAGAGAACATAATTTTTAAGTTTAAGCCAAAATGTTGTTTTTACTACATATTCACTCAATGGAGATAAAACTATAGACACTTGATCTCATCCTGTTCTGGGCTCTGTTAATAGAGCACTGTATGATTGCTAATTTTGTGTCTAATTTTAGATGGAGCCATGGACGCTCAGATGCTCGGTTGAACATTGTTCTCCGTATGCCTGTGAGGGTGCTTCTGGGTGAGATGAACATTTGCACCCATAAAGTGAATAAAGCAGAAGGCCCACTCCTATCCCAGCCTCTGCGTGAATGGGCTCACCTGATCCCTTGAAGGCCTGAGTAGAGCCAAAGACTGAGTATGAAAGATTTCCCTCTCTCTGCCTCCCTGGCTCTGAGCGGGACATTGCTCTTCCCTTCACTCTGCTGGGCTTCAGCCTCCTGACCGCAGATGGTCAGCTCTCAGCCTCCATAACAATGTGAACCAATTCTTTATAATATCCTCTGGGCTCTTTTTCTCTAGAGACACCCCCCTACACACACACACACACACACACACACACACAGTTTTCTCACATTACCGTGTTTATTTCTGACTATAGCTCCAAGTCCTCCTAATTCCACTCTTACTGAGATCTACCTGCTCTCTGCTGTAGAGCTGGAGCTGGAAATCCAGGCTACCTTTTCATTACACATTCAAATATCGTGGGATTTTGGGCCCAGCCAGTGAGATCTGGGGCCCAAACTGCCATCCAGTCATGCTCCAGGGCTGTGGCGTGAGCAAAGGGCAGGAAGTGAGCTAGGTGTGATGTCCCAGGGAGGGGAGCGTTCTGGGAGACCCTTTAATTTCTTCTACTCACAACTCTCTAACTCCATCTTTGCTGTCATGGTGCCCAAGTCTGGCCCCAAAACACCAGAAGAGCTTTAAAACATACAATATCACTAAAATAGTTCTCCTGGAGCTCCAATAAAGAAGACAGATTAGGATACAAACACCTCAACTGACTTTATGCCAAACATCTAATTAAACAGAGAATTTGCCACACCTGTTTCTCACCCACCTCTTGTTAACACAATGGGGACACTTCTCCAGCCTTATTTCTTTTTCCTTTTAGCCAATCAGCTGCCACAGGAACACCTCTAAAATCCCTGCAGGATCCCACTCGGCGCTGACGGCTGAAGCAAGACCACCACTGTGGTCTGATGCATTCCCTCTCTCTTGTTATCACCTCCAAAGTGTGTATCTCCTCAAATCTGAGGAAAAGAAGACACTGGTCTGAGAACAGGGATTCTGGAGAAGAAAACAGGAGTCTTCTCACAGATGCTGTAAGTGCAGCTGTTTTCCAGGTCAGTCTTAGGATCAACCTGTGAATTACTATAACTCATAAACCACGAGAGCATTTCATGAGCAAAAGAGCTTAGGTTAGACTTTTCTCTCCATAGCAAGAGGGGGTATGACATAAGACCACAGATGCTGCCACTGATAGCCTTCTGGGCTATAAACAGCAAGATGGACAGAATTTCCTTGGATACAAACAAAAAGCTTACAGAACAACTCCCAGTGAGCTCTTTTGTTCTATTGAGCGCTAAAAACAGCGGGTGAGGTTATCTTCCCTGCCGGGAAACGATGGGCTAACCAAAGATGGTCTTCCTATCAAGGTCATCACCAAGATCACTAACAAAGCATTCTTAATTACTCATTTTCCACCCCAGGGAAAATCATTCTCTTGTGACTTTGAGACGGATTACACTCAATTCCCTTGACATCTGAGAGGGCTCAAATATTACCATTTCTCCCAACAGGGTGTAGTCTCAGCAGCACCCTTGCCCTTCCCCGCCTCTGCCATGGAGAGAGAACATGAAAAATGCTGGTAATGACCCAAAGTCCGATTCACTTTCATATCTTCTCCAGTGTATTTTTTTTTTAAGTTTTCAGACTATTATCCTATAGGCATGATGTCAGTGTCATAAACTGTGATTCTCTGTTCCTTTATGTGTCCCCAAGGCCTCTCAAATCAAAGCAGAACATCTAATCCCAAGCTTCAGGGCACTTAAGTGATAATAGGAGAATTGGAGAGAGGAATAAGAGATTCAGAGCATCCCCAAAGAGCACGTTTCACGGGGAGAACCAGTGGCTATAGCCTCCCTCAGTGCTTGAGTGCTCCTGCAGATATTTCCTAGGGAACGTGGAAGTATTATTTCAAGGGGCTGATGCTTTGGTAAGAAGGAAGTTCTAAAGTTCGTGTTCCTCAGGATGCTTCTGGGTAGGAAATGCTATGATGTTGTATGGCAAATAGATGGTTAAAACTCAGGGTGTGATGTGCTACTATCATGCTCTGATTCTCCCTCCCATTAGAAGATAGGTCTTCTGTTCCATTCATCTAAGCTTCAAGCCCAACTGTCAGTGAACCCCCAGTACCAGCTGTCCTCACAAGGGTCAGGGCACAGCTGCCTTCGGTGCTCCTTCAGCCGCATCTCCCCATGTTCCGGAACAATGGCCAACTCCTGTTTTTCTTCAGTAAAACAATGTTTCTGAATGATTCCTTATGGGCAGCCTATCCAAACTGAATAGACTTCTATTACTGCATCATCTCTTATGACTCTTGTGAGGTTATCAATTCTGTATTTACTACATATATCCACATAATCCCCTTCCTTCCTCCCCTTCTCTTATTTTTTCACTTTATTCTTTAAATTTTTGTTTGCATACAATATTATATGAGTTTCAGGTGTACAATGTACTGACTGGATATTTACATACTCTAGGAAGTGGCCCCATAGCTGTCCTAGTTACTACCTGTCACCTGTCATACAAACTTGTCACTGTATTATTGACTCTAAATCCTATGTCAAACTTTTCATCCCTGTGATGAATTGTGTCTCCAAATCCCCTTCACCTCTGCTCTGTCTTTTCAGAACAATGTTTTACGCTGATATCCTATGTATTGTAAAACTCCCCAGACATCTTATAGAGAACTCTGTATATTATGCAAATGATAAATATTGCTTATCAACATTATAATACCTCAGCGTTGCAGCATCACACTTCTATAATTTGATAAATATTTAAGTTTTTTAAACATGCCCCTTTTTATGTCAATCAAAATAAATATTCGTATTATCCACTAAACGATTTCCAAAACAAGCTGGAGTTTTAGGTGGAGGAAGGCACAATTCCAGAAACATTCCCATCAGTCACTGGAAGAATTCAGTGGGAAAGTAATTCAGATTCATCTCATTCTGCAGCTGCTGCTAGCTACATTTCTACATGAAAATATTTTGTGATCCTTGTTCTTTTCTGAAAGAACAGCATGAACGGCCCTTAACACTTTCCTTCATGTGAGGACCAGGAGCGAACTATGAGCCGGTCCGTCAAAGAAGGTTTGGGGCTGTGGCCTTAGGACTCATTTCAAAGGCATAAGCTGAGATTGTAGGTACACGATTCACCACATTCCTGCATTGGGCTCCATTCTGTGTGGCTCAGTGGTCTGGAGGGGTCTTGAGTGGACA
Source organism: Mustela putorius furo (assembly GCF_011764305.1). Classification (NCBI taxonomy): domain Eukaryota; kingdom Metazoa; phylum Chordata; class Mammalia; order Carnivora; family Mustelidae; genus Mustela; species Mustela putorius. The sequence continues at coordinate 69,502 of NW_025421849.1, read as the reverse complement.
CTAGCCCTCCCTGGAGAAGCTCATGCACTAGGTAGCAGCTCACAGAGTCACAGGTGTCAGCTCCCGATTTCCTGATCAGACATACCCATCACCCATCACCCTGGGTGATGAGCAGTCTCCCCTGCCTCCTGGCTCCATCCCCAGGTAAGTCCTTGGTAAAATGTCCGCCCTTGCAGAGCTTACCAAAACCCTGATCTTTTTCACTGGAGTTGACTAATGTGGCCTTAGCTCTGGAATTCCAAAAGCACTTGCCCTCAGACACCGATTGTGGCACATGCCCATGGCTGCTGGGCTCTCTGCCTGCACCCTGTCTGACCTCCCTTGGTGGCCCTTCCAAGGAGCCACAGGTCTCCTCCAGGGCCTGTGACCCATCAGGTCTCGACTACTCTCTCCCTTGTGGTTTTGCTGAACTGTGGCTTTCCATCCCACACCCCACTCAGAGCTCTACTTAATAAATGTTAACTTAACAAAATCACAACGCTGAAAAATATGACTTGAATGGCTTTGACAAAACTTGGGCTAAATAATTTCCTAAAACATAAATTGTCTTTATTAATGTTGTATTTTAAACAAAGAGTCAAGATAGGCAATAAAGACTTTCACAAGGGGGGAAAAAAGTGCTGCTTTGCCATTGAGTGATCCTGAACTGTGGGCACAAGGAGCTCTTGAGAGAGTCTGACATAAATAGAGTGTGTCCATGGGTGTGTGCTCTGGAGAAGGTGATTTGGAAGGACGACCCAAATCCACATGCCTTACGATACAGGTGCTTCATTGCCAGGATTGCCCTGCAAAACGATGTTGACAAAAATGCACGAGAGTGCCCAGTGTAGTGGATTTTAAGAGTATAACTCTAGAAAAGAATGCTAGGCATAAAATGGCAGGTTTGAACAAAATATTGCTTATCGCTCCACACCATACAGCTTTGTACAACTGGCATACGTTGTTTTAACCTAAAAATGATGACAATGTTATGAGTTGTTCTGTTCTCCTACATTATACTTTAATGTGATCTGTGTACATTACTAAAATGTAAATATAAATTATGGGGTGGCCGTATGGTAAGAAAAACATAGACGTTTTATGGAGAAACACTGAAACCATTCTCCTCCCTAACTTCTGCCCTAAATTCCACAGACTTGGGAATCATGGCCAACCTAGAGCAATGTTTGTTAAAACTTGTTTAGTTTACTGTAAAGTGTTGTTTACAAAAAAAAACACAAGTGGTTGTTCTATTTTACTGAGAATTCACTCGTTATCATATAGTTTTTGCAACAGAGTCAAACATTCTGCCTTTGAGCTTGGGGTTAATCCCAGGTGTTCTGTTTTCCAAGGCTTAAACACAATGAAGACACAGGTGAACTCTTTTTTTTTTTTAAGTTTTTATTTATTAATTTGACAGAGAGAAATCACAAGTAGACGGAGAGGCAGCCAGAGAGAGAGAGAGGGAAGCAGGCTCCCTGCTGAGCAGAGACCACGATGCGGGACTCGATCCCAGGACCCTGAGATCACGACCCCAGCCGAAGGCAGCGGTTTAACCCACTGAGCCACCGCGCCCGCACTCTTGCGGTGACTTGAGAGTTTAAATCCTGGTCCAACGGACTTTCAGGGAATCATGACAACTCTTTATGGGGAGACAAAGTTTTCTTATTCCTAAAACAATTAGAAATTTCTGATAAGGAACAATCAAAAATACCGTTTTGGTTTTGGGGTTTTGTTTTTCCCATCACCAGGAAATGGCGCAGGGAGCGGCGGTGGCATCTCCAATACCACAGGACCCTGGGCCAAGGGGGAGGGACAGCCCCGCCAGCTCCAGGGACTGGGCGCACAGGAGTTTTACCAGAAAAGGATCCCCCCAAGCTGGATGGTGCGTGCACATGCGCGTGATGCTGGTGCCAGAAGCTTCCTCTGACCGTATTCAAAATTCACCTTTTCAGCCCAAGCAGCCCTGGCGATGGTGGGCCTTCTCCTCTGTCTCATCACAGAAAACCCTGCTCCTTCCAGAAGTGGCTGCAGCCTTCACAGCAGCTCAGAGATGGGCTGGCCCCATGGGGACTTTGAAACAGTCTTGACAACTAGGAATAATCCATTCACACCCCACAGTGCTTTTTCTTCCTTTAAACAAAACAAGGATCGTGTCATAACTGCACTCGTGAAAATGAAGGTTTTCAAGAAAATTTCCACAGAAGAGATTTGTCAACATGCCGTGAGTGGTGCCATTGCAACTTGCTCTGCTGATACAGAAATGGTTTTATATTATGCCTCTTTAAAAACATACCGATTGAATTGGTATATAATAAGTGACATAAATTATGGGTTTTAATTTCCAGATAGGGCTAGAAATAGGTCAAATGTGAGTAAAATAAATAACAAAGAGACATTACATTTCAGGTTAAAATTATTGATACAAAACAGACCCCAGTTCTTCGTGAACTGCTCTTGTGTTCTGATCCTTGTGTACTTGCCTTCCCGCTCAGAAAACAGTAGGGGCATGGCCTTCCTGTGCTCAGAACACACATCTGCCCAGGAGAAGTCCCATAAGTGAAGAACACGGGATACAGGGACACACAATGGAAGTGGGGCTTGCTAGTCACAAACGTCTTACATGTTTTGTAATCCCACCAGTGAGAAGACAGGATGCACCTGTGGACATAGGCTTGCCAACACTCCAGATATGGTCAAAACGTCCTGAACATTTAAGTTCAGTCACTGGGCACACAAGTATTGCAATTTTTTAAAAAATCAAGCTAATATTGATAAAACGAAAACCACAACACCACGAAGATACAAAAGCTCTTCATAGATGGGAAAACCTTGGAAGACATTGCACAATGCCTTTTGTGACCAATATGCATGGGATTCCCCATAGAGGTGCCCTAGGAAAGTAACGGATGTAAGTTATTTTGAGATAAGCAGTTTTCAGGGTCACTAATAGTATCTGCAAAGGCAGACCTCTATTTTGATAACCAAAACCAGGATGCAAAAGGGAAGCCTCTCGTGAGGTGAGGTGAGGCCGGCCCACAGCAGGATGGCCTGGAGGGGAGTTGCTCTTCAGGGCACAGCCTTTTGGAAACTGAAGCCTGTTTCTTAAAAACTGGCCAGTGCTTAGGGCAGTCAGTCCTTATGGAGAGTCCGAGGACAGCACCTGCTGGAGTCCATCCTACTGGAACCCAGTAGGAGCTCGTACTTGCTGGGCTTTGCTGGGCTAAAGACTGCCCCACTGTCAAGGACACCATTCCCTTCTCCAGTCTTACCAGGGATGCTGCCAGCTGCTGTGTGCTGCACCTGGGTGGAGCCGCTGTACTGCCTATTAGGGGTCATTTCACTGGTAATCCCTGCTCCAAGTCAGGCTGGGGGATCCAGGCAGCCAGCCTTGTTCACTGATTTAGTCTCAGCAAATAAACATATTGTTAGGCTTCAAAATAAACCTGATATGTTTAGGAATTTGCATCAAAGTATTTTCCTCAAAATGGACCAAAGACCTAAATGTGGGACGCCTGGTTGGCTCAGTAGGTTAAGAGTGTGCTTTCAGCTCAGGTCATGATCCTGGGGTCCTGGGATCAGCGTGCTACATTGGTCTCTCTGCTCAGTGGGGAGGCTGGTTCTCTTTCTTCCTCTACCTGCTGCTCCCCCTGCTTGTGTTCTCTATCTGTCAAATAAATAAATAAATAAATAAATAAAATCTTTTTAAAAAAAAGACCTCAGTGTAAGACTTGAAACAATAAACCTCCCGGAAAAAAAAAAAAAACATAGACGATAATCTCTTTAGCATCAACTTTAGTTAACAGTTTTCTAGACACATGTCTTCAGGCAAAGGGAATGAAAGCAGACATAAACGACTGGGATTACATCAAAATAAAGGACTTCTGTACAGTGAAGGAAGCCATCAACAAAGAGAAAAGGCAACCAACTAAATGGGAAAAGGTACCCATAAATGACATATTATTAAGGGGATAATACCCAAAATATATAAAGAATGTACACAACACCAAAGAAACAGATAATCTGATTAAAATGGGCAAAGGAGCTGAATAGACATTTTTTTTTTTTTTAAGAAGACATGTGGATGCTCAAAAGACACATGAAAGATGTTCAACATCACTTCCCATTTGGGAAATACAAATCAAAACCCCAATGAGACCATCACCTCATCACCACCATCACCTCACACCCGTCAGAATGACTAAACTCAAAAACACAAGAAACGACAAGTGTTGTCAATGATGTGGAGAAATGGGAACTGTTGGTGGGAATGCAAATTGGTGCAGCTACTCAGGAAAACAGTGTGGAAGTTCATTAAAAAGTTAAATAGAAATACTATAGGATCCAATAATTCTCTTAATGGGTATTTATCCAAAGACAATGAAAACACTAATCCAAAAAGATATGCATACCCTCATGTTCATTGCAGCATTATTTACAATAGCCAAGATATGGAAGCAGCCCCAGTGCCCATCAATAGATGAATGGGTAAGGAAAGTATAATATATTAAATATGTATATAATGAAATACTACTCAGCCATAAAAAAGGGTGAGATCTTGCCATTTGTAACAACATGGGTGGTCGTAGAGGGTATTATGCTAAGGGAGGTAAGTCAGACAAACAAGGACAAATGCCATATGAGTTCACTTACAGATGGAATTAAAAAATAAATAAATAAACAGACAAAAACTAGAAGTGGACCCATAAATGCAGAGAACAAACTGATGGTTGCCAGAGGGGAGAGGGGTGGGGGAATGGGCAATATGGGCGAGGGGGAGTGGGAGTTACAGGCTTCCACTTATGGGATGACTAAGTCACAGGGATGAAAGGAACAGCATAGGGAATATAGTCAATGGCATTATACCAGGGTTGTATGGTGACAGACAGTAGCTATATTTGTAAACACAACATAAGGCATACACTTATAGAATAACCATGTCTTATGCCTGAAACTAATGGTACCCTGGGTGTCAACTCTTCTTCAGTGAAAAATACATAAAGGGGGCACCTGTGGCCCAGTAGGTTAAGCCCCTGCCTCCCACTCAGGTCATGATCCCAGAGTCCTGGGATTGAGCCCCACATTGGGCTCTCTGCTCAGCAGGGAGCCTGCTTTCCTCTGTCTCTACCTCCCGCTCTGCCTACTTGTGATCTCTTTCTGTCAAATAAATAAAATCTTTAAAAAAAAAAAAACCATAAAGCACAATGTTAAAAAATATTTCCCTGCTATAATAACTCTTTACATTTATTGATGTTCTTTGTTTTTCTTTCCTTTATAACTAACTCCAGGGGCAACTGGCTTAGGTTCACTTTCAGAACAAAGCCCAGGATTTGTCGTGTGTAACATAACTAGTTTACTCTCTTAATTAGTTGAAGTGTGTGAAACTTCTCTTTATCACCAGTGTAAACATGTTCAATGTGCACATCCCACATATATTTCATACAACAATAATGAACGATGACGTCTCATACTCTAGGACAATCTGTGAGATTATTTGAACTGATAATTCAGTGATGTTGACACTGAGAAACTCCTTGCCTGGAAATCCACACAAGACACTGGCAACAGCTGATTTATGGTGGTCAGAAACTCACCATGACCCAGGCGGTGTGGAATACAGGTAAATAATACTTGGAAATGCAATTCAATGAAGGCTATTAGTTGTCCTGCAAGGTCCAAGCTCTAATAAGGTGATGGAACTCCATTCTTAGGACCTTGATTAATGAACATCTGTGATCAAACAGCTCGTGGCAAGATGTATTGCCCACAACCTGCTGGCCAAGGGCAGCAGAACCAGTTGGTTTCAGTTCGTTGTGGAAAACCCTGCCTCCAATTTACATTGGAGCAAAGAGTGTTTCATAAAAGAAAGATATTCTTTATTCATGATCCCTAACAACCTTCCATTGCAATAAAAATTACACTCTTTCTATATTAGCAGTGCTTTTAAAATTAGGAACCATCTTCTTTCTTTTTTTTTCCCCCCTAATTTGCTGCCTACATCCGATTTTCTAGCAACCAAAGGTTTTGGAAGATGGGGAGTGTAATGCCTGCAGAGATCTGCCCCACACTTCCCAGCCCCACACTGCCCAGGCATGCTTTCCTACCCTTAGCACTACTGTCAGCTTGGACTGACAAGTTCTTTAGGTTGGGGGCTGTCCCGTGAAGGGGAGGGTATTAGCAGCATCCTTGGTCTTTGCCCATTAGAAGCCAGTAGCTTTCTCACCCCCATTGTGAGAACCAAAAATGTTTGCAGCCTTTCCCCAATGCCCCTGGTCTGGGGCTGGTCCTCCTCCAACTAAGGAAAACTCTGAGGGCCCCCTTCTACCCCCAGCCCCAGAGCTCCCTGGATGACAGGGGAGATCTTTGCTGTGAAGAGCTCACCATTCAGGGTCTCACTCCTGCCAGTCAGATCTGCCTCCTTCAGTCCGGTACAGGTGTCGATGGCGAGAGCTCACGCTGACTGCTGATACCCATCTCAGCGTCCGCTTCCCACCGAACGAGCTGTGTAACAGATACAGGATTTCCTCAGTTCACAGAGACACATTTTTACCACACTTTATCATCAGTGAAATCAGAAATCAGATTGTCCTCAAATCGATGGCATGCTATATGTTAATTGGCAGCGTGTTTTCTTTATTATGGTAAATAAAATAAGCCTTAAAATGAATCCTGTTTTAGTTGATTAAATATAATAGATAAAATTACAATTTGGCCTGAGAAAACAATGCACTAGCCTCAGATTATCCAATGCTTTAATCAAAATGCTGGCTGGGGAGCGAGGGTAAAATTAGATATCTGTGCTAGCTAACTTTTTACTAGTAATATTTTGGTATAGCAATGATCTATTATTTTATATAGTATATTTAAAATTATTAATCATGAGAGATGATTATGCATGTGGCCATTCACCCAGACACTATGCATGTGTCCAGGTGTATATATCTAATATATGTTTGAATAGATTATAAAGTGATAGATACAAACAAAGCCACCATATTTTTTTAACTCTATTTTCTCATTAAGTTAGTTCTTAAAAATATACATGTGAGAGCCAATGTCCTCTGTTCCACATTCTATTTTTAGCCTCTAGGTCATGACCTGTCTGCACCCCTAACCTACTTCATGGTTTCTCTTGTCCTGAGTCAGACCGTACAGAACTGCAGTTCAAGGCACATGTCCTGAACACTACCTCTCTCCTCCTTTAGAAACCTTGGCTTCCTTGAAAGCAGTTCAATGTAATTGCCGTCTGCTGGTACGTAATTGTCTGTGATCTGGCATTGGGCTACAGATTCTTTTTTCCTCTTCCAAATCAGTGGCTTTTTTCAGCTTTCAAAATTGTGTCTAATTAAAATGGATCTGAATTATTTATGCATTAATACTCCATTTACTTTTTCAAGATGTTTAAAATATTTTGAGCTATAGTGAAATTTTCAACATTAAATTCTTCAAAGACTTTCAGTGGAGCCATATCTGTAGATTTAGAAAAATAGCCATCATTCTCAGGAAAGACAAATTTTTAAAAAGAGTGTTACATAAAACATGGGCTACTTGATAGAGCATCAGTATTAAATAGTCATGGAAATAGATTTCCAATGTGAGGCTGACACCACAGTTGATTGAGAACAAGCTATAAAGTCAAATACTCAAAGTCAAACCATAATTTCAATAATTATATCTTGATAATCACGTGATGGCCTCACCGTGCCCTTGTGCATAAAGTAACAGCCCTTTTATAATGTCATTCGTGACTTGACTTGGACATTGTAAGGCAAGTGATGGGGCAGCCTTAAATTCTCAGGCAGCCCAGGTCTGTCTGGGTCAGGTCCGAAGCTTCACCTTCCAAAACCCACAACACCTAGAGACCCGAGATCTGTGAGATTTTCGCTCACAAGGCAAATGGTGGACTCTGGACCTAGTATCTCAGTTTCTAGCTCAAATAATGACCCAATCAAATGCAATTTAATTTCCTTTAGGTCACCATCAATCCGTACACATCTCATGATCTGATCAGTTGATTATAAAAAGACAGAATGCTTCATCACCTCTTTTTTCGGTCAGCAATTAAGACACCGTAATTCTTGCCAGGAGCGTATTGATGGCAGCTCTGATGCCCCGCCGACCTTCGTAAAATGCCATCCCATCTGCTCTCAGGTCACATCTCACTGCTAGCAACAGCAGCACCAGCTACTTTCGAAACTGTTGTGACTGGTGCTGCTGGTGGCCCGAGTTAGCTCTGTGATAATGCTAGTTTAATTGAACTGGAGAATGAAATTAGCCCAACTTCCTAAAAAGTTGTTCCAGATACGATGACAAAGGGAAATCGGAAGTGAGCAAGAAAATGGCATTTAAAGAGCAAGCAGACTTTCCTAAAATAAAATAGGTTGACTTAATGAGACCATCTTGAAAAAGTGAGTAAAGCAGTCTTGGCTTTTATTACATTTCAATACATGTCTGTTTCCCTGAAAAACCAAAACAAAAGCAAAAACTAATCACTATGCTTTTTTTTTTAAAAATTGTCATATTCTGTGTTTTCACGAGTTCCACTTACTTTATAAAGGAAAAAGAAGTCTAAGATTTTTTTTTCTGGTGGTTAAGAATTCAAGTTGAACAAGTGCATACATTTTTCTTTTCTTGCCTTTTTACAAAAGAGCAAAGGGTGTCAGAAACACACGGGGGGCCGTGGAGTCCTTCACGGAAGGGTTTCTGTTACAAAATGCACATGCGCTCACCGAGAAGAAAACAGCAGTGTTTCTTGATGCAACTGACACAGAGGATACGTGTTTATATTAGGGGTCAGAGATAAATTATCTGATATTTGTTAGTTTAGTTGTTTTGCTTGTGGGGTCTTTCTTAACCAGGTACTATAATAACAAGAGGCTTGAAGGAGGGCTAACCAGCACATAATATGGCAATGCAGAATCTGGCTCCCACTGTGAATCCACTTCAAGCAGCCGCTCTGGCAACCTCTGTAGCTGTAAACCTGGGGTGTGTAGGCAGGACCGAGCAGACTGATACAAAAATTATTGTTATATTGGTCTCAGCGTTTCTCTTTTCCTTCACTTTCCCAATTACTGTTATTGTTCTTCTACGCGACTTATGCCAAGAAACCGTGCACCTGTATTTAGAGCCTTCCACATTACAGTGGGCCTTAGATCATGATTTATAAGCTTTGTCAGAAATAGGATCTTGAATTTCAAGGGCACTCTCCTTGCAAACTACTTCAGGTTTTTGAAGCCTTCCGAAGAGATTCTTAATCCAAATACACTTAGATTATGATGATACAATAAAAGATGAATATTTTGGAAGTGTTAAGAGTGCTGAGGTTTTATTTTTGTTTTGTTTTGTCTAAAAGCAAACAAACAGGATAGCACTTTCTTTGAACACATTAGAAGAAAAGACTTGACTGTCCCAAGTCATAATGCAACAGAAAGGTTTTCTGGAAAAGCAAGAAATATCTGATTAAAATTTGTGAGTGTGGGGTTTTTCACAGCAAGTGCACAAGAACAGAAGCCTCCCTTGCATCTGGAGACCAGGCTGTCTCTCCAGGGCTCCTTCTCCTGAGGTGCTTTCACATAAAGGCCACCGCCTACCCAGCGGGGGTTCTCTTCCCCAGTGGGAAGTGATGTCGGCTGCCATCTACGAAAGGGAAAAGTGAGGTGATGTTATGTCTTTCTCCTCACCAACACATTTTTATGACTGTTGTCGAGGCTGAATCCACATAAGTTTTGGCACCAGATGTATTCACGTGTTTGCATTAGATCAATCCATCTCTTTAATAAATGCCGGTGGGAAAACCAGACAGGCACCTGCCAAACGAGGAGAAGACGGATTAGATGGATGGTGAGGTGAGGCAAGTGCTGGTTATCCTGGCAGTGAAGATACTCCCACCGCGCACTTGCGTCCCTCATCACCACACTGTACCCTCAGTACACTACGGTTTTACTTGTCACTGGTCCTCAGTAAAGCCGGAAGACGAAATTGAATCCCCAGCACTGCCAGATGCAGGCTGGCTGAGGAAAATGAAGTAAATATCCCTCGTACTTGGGTGGTATGAAGTAAATGCCAAAGTGACTCAGACATTTGGAGAAGCCCTTTTGCTCTCTATTTAAAGGGAATACATTCAACCACCATGTTTTAAATGGATTTAACATTTTATGAGAAAGGATGATTTTTTAAATATCAGTTAAAAGATTTGTTTCTGACTCAAAGTCATAAGGAAATGCTCTACTTTAGAATGATTGGTAGAGAAACTGGTGTCTCAGAGATTCCGCTTAGAAAGATTCCGGAAGTCAGGGTCATGGGGAACGTGCAATGAATCAGTCACTCATTGAATTGCCTCTGAGTGTTAGATGCTGATTCCAGAATTGAGGTACTGTTATTCCCGTTTTATAAATGAGGTTGGGGGAGTGTGTTCTCAAGGTCACGGTTAACTTTCCTCCTTCTTTGGCAGAACAATGTATGCCTAGTGACTGAAATTACAGAAAGGAGCACAGGCACGCTGTCCTGCAGGGCCTTCAGCTAGATGGATAGATGTGCCAAAGTAAATGGAAAAATCCATCTCGAATTTATATATAATCAGAAAGGATTACTAAAGCTGGTGCTGCTGATGGAGATAAGTGTAGGGAGAACTTTGCCCCACTCTCACTCAATATTTCAGACGGCACAGTCAGCCCTTCTCTACCGAACACCCTTCTAAGCCACAAAGACAATCATCATGTTTGCCTTGCACTGTCTACCAGGATTCTGCCTGCCTTCACGGATCCTGCTGAGGAGATGAGGAAACTGAAGAGAGTAAAATCAGTCTGATCTGAAGTGTGTATTCCAGAACACGTGAGTGCTTTTTCGGGATTTCGAGGGATTCCCAGAACTGTAGGGCAGCAACACAACAGGAAGCCCCTCCTGCCTCATCTACAAACAGATTCTAAATCCCTCTCTGATTCCACCATTTGGGACTACTTTGTTTGGCTTAATGAAAATTGTAAAACAGATAAAGGAAAAATACCAGTCCACAGTGGCCAGGCACCTCCCACCTAAGGTGGGAGGGCTCATCCCTGGAATCGGGCCAAGTCAGACCCAGCTGTGGGTGTGGAGCCCCGTGAGGCAGGCAGCCTTCTTGGTCCACTAAACAGACGGCCGAGCCTAGCAGATGCCCCGTCGCCTTCACAAGGCAATCTAGCCGTACCCACCGAGTCAAGTCCCCTCAGCGGGGACTGTGCAGTATGTGTACTCCTGTGTCACCAGACCATTATGGCTCCCTAAAAACTATATTTTATTTCCAAGAAATATCCTTTTTTCTTTCTTTTATGTCTCTTTTCTTATTTTTAAAAATATTTTTCTCTCATCTTGTTTTAGTCACTAACCACATCAGTCTTATTTACTCCCTAGATATTTTCAGAAATCCATATTTTGGTGCCAAGTATTCTATTTTTGTTCTATTTTCAGCTCTTCTGTGTTTTTATATCCTCCTCTTGTCTGCTTTTATTCCACTTATTTATTTTATTTTCTGATTTCTTCAGTGGAATTTCTGCTTTGGCATTTTAATAAGTTTTGTTATGGACGTATATGATGAATTTTTTATAAATTCTCTATGGACACACAGAGGATGCATGTCCTCTGTTGAAGGTACTACCTAGTGTATCTTCATGAAATGGGGCTTTTTGATTAAATGATTTGTGTCCTCAACATGAATGCTCATTTTCCTCCAATTTAATTAGTGAATTTCTGAAAAGTGTGTGTTATATTTATATGTCACATAAGTGTTGTATGTTATTATTACCATTATTGCTATGATTATGTTCTATATTACATAATATATATCGTGAAAGTTATAATTACAACATGACATAGTTGCTTTCTTTCCCTCAAGACCTATTTGCACACCAGGAAGTACTCATACTCCAAGTCTGCTCCATTGTTTAGTTCATAATGTTTTGACACATTTTCTTTGTTGGCTATCACTTTTGTTCTTCTGGGTCTCAGTTCTTCAGACCAACTTCTTTCAGCAAATATTAATATTGTATCCTGTAATCTTTATCTCTGTCCATTTAATTTCAATGTTACTTTGTCCATCCATGTGATTCTTATGAAGAGTATCTTGCCGAATTGTGCTTTGTGTTTCTAAACCTGATTGGACTGTTACACTTTCAGTAAGGGAATTCAGGATCTGGTGGCCCTGCCAGCCACCACCTGCCAAGAGATCTCCTGTCTGATTACTTCCACGCCTTGGGAGTATCTGAGATCACTGGGCATCAGCTTCCTCCGTGGCTGCCTGTCCAAAGCTCAGCTTGAGCCTCAGGAAGAGGTGGGGCCAGAGCTTTGTCCCCTCGTGAGCTCCATGGACATGCCCAGCACGTGGTCTGCAGGGCTTTGCAACTCAGACAGAAGGTCAGGGCTTAGGACAGATGCTCAGGATGCATCGGAATATATGGGACTGTAGAGGTCGCAGTAACACCATCGAGATGTGGAATCTTGGAAGCTTAGTAGCAGAGAAGATTCTAGAAGGTAATGGTCAGTGCTATTAAATGCTGCCTGGATGTCATAAAATGACGGAAAACTATGCTTGGATTAAACTTCAGGGAGGCCTTTCATCATCTCGGGCAGAGCAGGTTCTGTGAAAAGGGAAGAGAGAGAAGATGGAAGTTATCTGAGGCATGGAGGGCAGGGGAGAACAGGAGACGGACACCCTTTCAGCCCCAGTATCTCACCCGATTTGATCTCCTGTGGCATGAAGTTGGCCATCTTCAGCACAGTTCCTGCCCTTTCCCACCACAACCGTCATGGAAGTGGACACCAGGAGGCTCCATGGGGCACACTTACCTCTCCTCGCCCTGACTCCTTGGAACCACCCCCACCTCGGGACGTCCATTTCAGGTCCCAGCCCACACTGTTATTGGGATCGCAGGGAACCAACCTAGTCAATAGTAAGGGAAGAAGGCTTTGTTTTATTTTATGCTTTATGTTTTTCAGTGCTTCCCATCAGAGAAGGGGAGAATGTAGTACTTAATTCACCAGGGAAATCTCATAATTTACTACTTCTTTAAAAAACCCTAATTTTAAACATGTTTAATTATTTACTTTATGCATATTTAGTTTTTTTGTTTGTTTGTTTGTTTTTTTTTTTTCTTTTTTAAATCACCTCCTCACCAGAGAATGAAATCTCTGACCTCAGGAAATTTCCTTTAAGTAATTCCTAGCAGTGGTTACTGGTGAGCAGCTAATGTCCTCAGAAGCTTGCAGTGTCATGGGGTAAATGTGCTTATCAATTCCCACCCCAGGGGTCCTCATCCAGATGAGGTCTGCTTCCCATCCCACTTCACTATGAAGTCTTGATTTCCATTTGTCTCAAGATCAGAGCTCTGTGCCGAACATTCCAGAGACTCAAGTCTAATTACTTAAAAAAAAATCACTTTGAGAAATGAAATGGGATTCTAAGAATCATTGTATGAAAAAAATTAGTATTCATAAAAGTACAGAGATTAGTATGATGTACTTTTTACCCAGAAGTAAAGGAATGTGATTTTATAATATTTGCTTCCATTTTTCTAAATTATAGACATAAAATGGTCTGATAAAGTTGAAATCCTTCTTATACCCCTCTATTTGGGAGATGAGAATATGGTATATAATCCCCGCATTTGTAGTCTCACACATTTCTATACGTATATACACATCCATCTACAGTATTGGTTTGTAATTCAGTTACAGGTTTCAAATGAACTCATACTGGGTGCGATGTCATGCAGAAGACTTTCTCCCCCAACGTTATCTTTCCAAGATCCACCAGTGCTGATAAATGCAGATCTGTAATAGCCATTTGAGAATCATGTACTGTCCCATCACACGAATGGACCAGATGTTCTTTGTCTGTCCCCTTCTTCTCTCCAGAAGCCTTAGCCTTAGCCAGGAAGGCACACTGTGGGGCTTCTTTCCCATCACCGTTGTCAGAGAGCTGGCCTGTCTCTGCCACCTGGCCAGGCAGGTGTCTCTGCTTTATGGTGAGTATGATAATCCGACAAAGCACTTGGTTTGTTATGTTTTTGTTTAAAATACAGACTTTAGGTACGAGGCCTGTCTCAGTTGTGACACTCTTCCATCCGTTTACTTATGTGCTTGGTCCTTCCCGTCCGACAAACAGCACTCCTGGCTGGGACACAGTTCTTGCTGGCTGGACTTTATGGTGCTGCTTCCTTCTGACCCCCCCCTGCAAACCCTCTAAGGCCTGCCGAAGGAGAAGTGCTTTCTTTTGTGCCTCTGTTTGTAGGAGGTGATTCTCACTGCTGAAGTTGATCCTACAGTCCTACAGATGACACGATCAAGTATCTCCCCAGAAACAGAAATCCAGAAGTTTGACCACTTAATATTCCTTTTACATCGTGTGACCTGCAAATGTAATAATAAACACGACAGAAAAGGGGGTGATCAGTGTTGCCGGCTACTGTAGCACGAGGCAGAAATGGGACTGGGGCTGAGCCCTGAAGCGTGGGCAGGTTTGGATGCTCGAGAGGAGAGGGGGTGGGTGCCCAGAAGGGAAACAGAGGGCACAGTCCAAGGAGGAAGCCATGGGAGTGGTGGGAGCAGCAAGAAGTTTTTTTTTTTCTGGGAGAGGAGCCAAGTGCTGTAGATAAAGAAGATAGTATCAAACCTTGAACCCCTATCTTGTTGGATGCACAGAGCTCCCCACGGGAGATGCTGAATCAGAATCCTGCAGGCGTGGAAGGAATCCAATAAGAACACAGAGATAAGAACAAACAAGTCACAAATCCTACTACAGATTCCAATTAGCTTCATCACTTCCGTGTAAATTTGGACTCTGATCTTCAAGATAGAAACTTCATAAGGGACTTGAAGATAATTTCAAGTCATTGTTTTTGTCAAGGATGATCGCATAAAGGAATGAGAGTTGAATTAATGAGAGGAATGGTCACTGGACGACACGAGGACCAGTCTCCAGGTGGGAGGCGGGTAGCCCCTGTTCAAACAGCTGCCCACAAGGGCAGAGCCACCACCCACACAGCTGCCTGGAACTGTGTGCTGCCCCCTGCTCCCGGTCACCTGCTCCAGCACTGACTGAGCCTGGGGCCCATGCCCCCAGGAGAGTCAGGCTCTGGGGTCAGAGCCCAGGAGGCCTGGGCCTTCCACCAAATCTTACAAAGTGAGGGATTTCCAAAAAATGTTGCAAAGACCACTAGAAAACCTGATAACTGACTGTCCTCCTTACAACCAAATTGGATCTTTTCCTAGGGGGTAACTAAAATAGTTTCAGTGACTTTCTCCTGAAACGGCTTTAACAGTGATGCTAATATGGTCAGACACAGGCGCTGGTGGGTGAACGTAGACCAAGCAGCTTCCTGCAGTCCCAGCAGGTGCTGAGATGGCCGGCCTGCAGGTGACCTTGGCCTCCCGTGGAGCCTGCAAACACCTGAGCGCTCCTCATCTCCTGGCCCACCCCCTGCAGCATCCCTGTCTCCTCTCCATCTCGGGGCTCAGTCTGCCTCCAACCTACCCAGCCGGGCTGTGGAAGGGCTGCTGTTGGCGAGGGGGTGGGTAGTGCTGCCGATGTCTGGGTGCCCCCAGCCATGCTCAGATGCGGCTTCTCTTCAGTCCGCATGCATTAGGGTGCAGCTGTGACCTCACTACCCCACTGAACCCTCTAAACTGGGTCTTCACTCTCTAAGTCGCCAAACAGGGCCTTTGGCCAAACCCAGGCCACAGACATGTCTTACTTGGTCAATGCCATCTATGTAGGAATATTTCAAATGTCGCTTAACTACCCACATCTAGGGATAAGCAGAACCTGTGTTTATTCAATAATGGTTTTCAGCTCCTCTGGGAATACGAGAAGACCCTCTAGAGTTGAACCTGTTCTGCAGAGTCCTTAGACAAATCCTTGGCTTCCAGCGCCCCTCCAGGCTCACTGTGCTCTCAGGCTCCCAGCTAGAGGCCCTCCCACCTGCCCCTGCAGAAGGTATTTGGGCTCCTGCACTGACCTCTGCCTGGACCCTCGCCGGCCTGCCCTGTGGTGTGCCCCCCTGGGTGTTTCCACATCTGCATCTAGTCCCACAGCATGAACTCCACCCTGGGAGCCGGTGGTAAATCCGGGGTTAGGGGATGAGGCCATGTCCCGAGGCTCACCTGGACGCCAGGGCAGGTGCTCCTCCCCGGGACCCTGACCTCTGTGAAGCCCAGAGGACACACATCTGTGTGGCCAGAGGCAAGAGGGCAAATTGAGGCCCCTGTGTGAAAGGTGTGAAACATGTGAAACACTGGAAAGTCATAGTCTGAACCCATCGAGTCTAATCTCCTGTTTTCACTCTCACAAGTGGCTGGAAGAACTCTCAGACTATCTCCCGAAATGGACAGTGTGGAGACATCCCAGGTTGGACAGAGCATCTCTCCTGGGTCTGGTCGCCACCATCAGAGAAGGAAATCAGCCCCTGACACCTGGGGACTTGGAAGGAAGGCTCAGTGTGCAGTCACTGGGTTCTCCTGCTGGATATCATCTCAGACAAGGTCAGACAAGGTCACTCTGAGACGATAATAATAAAGAGACAAGACAAGGACCCCTCATTATTTATCTGAACACAGGTAGAAACAGTCACCATACCAACCACAGAACAGCAACCCTCCCAGCCCCGGGCTTCTCCCCAGTTACATCCTAACCCTGAGGCCAGTCTGCTCCCTTCGCAGATGGGACTCGCTGAGCTAGCCCATCACACAGCTGTCCTGCTGGAGTGCATCCCTGTTTCGTGAACTCTTCACCAAATGACCCAACCAAACCCAAATCCTACAGTAGCTAACCCCCTTACAGAGAGACCCCATGGTCCCTGGTCCCCCAGTGAGCAATTCACTCCGCTCTGCAATGATAGGGATGCTGAGCTCCTGGTGGTGTTTCTGGAGCAGAGGACACACTCACCCCAAGCAAGTCCTGGAGAAAAGACAGAATGGGGGAATTCCGAGAGCCCTGAGCCAGTCCCACCTGGGAGCGACCGGCGACCTTCATGCAGACTGAGCAGAGCTGTGGCCTTGACTGCTCTCAAAGGGGCAGAGACCGCTCAGCTGCTTCTGGACTCTTGCCTTTACTCACAGAGACCCAGGAGGCTCCTCCTTTGATGAGGCAGCATGAAGACCTGTGGTGTCCGGCAAAGGGACTTGGCCAAGTTTTTTGTTTTGTTTTGTTTTGTTTTTAAAGATTTTATTTATTTATTTGACAGAGAGTAAGAGGGAGAGCACAAGCAGGGGGAGGAGCAGCAGAGAGAGGGGGAAGCAGGCTCCCCACTGAGCAGGGAGCCCGATGCGGGACTCGACCCCATGACCTGAGCCAAAGGCAGTCACTTAACCAACTGAGCCACTCATGTGCCCTGGATGTGGCCAAGTTTTAAGTGATGCTGCGACCACATCGGCAATTCTATTCAGACATTTTGCACCATGAGTGCATTTCGCCCAAGTGTTTTCAAAATGTCTGATGGCTTCTTCATTTTGATTTGAAATTCCCAACTTCAGATCTAAGCTTAGAGGCAGTGGCTCACTCCCTCGACCTGCGCGTAATGAGGTCGGTTGGGAAAGCTGGGTCCTCACAGCACGCCTTGATATTGCTTGTTGAGAGGAACTGGGAGAGCTTAATTCTGCTCCTTCTAGGTATTCATCCTCTAGCTTGTTCCCAGATAGTGTGACTGCTTTACCGAGGCGTCTTTAAAAAGTAGGTTCAAATGATTAGGAAAAGACACACACACACACACACACACACACACACACACACACACACTAAAGGGGAACCCCAAGTGGCAAGACCTGGAGAGAGAGTCCCTGCTCTGGATGTGAGTCCCTTCCCGACCCCACCAACAGGCCCCACCGGCAGGCTCACCCCACCACCTCTGCTCCCCATCCAGGTTGCCCACACTCACAGATGACCACCTCCGTCCCAGCGAACCCAGAACTCCTCCTAGCCCTTCACTTGTCAGTCACCCACCATGAGAAACTGCAGAACCCTTCACATTCTGTACTTTTCTCCCTGATTCTGTCCCCTTGTCTTTCCCTCAGGAAACCCTAAACACCCTGGAATCCCATCAGCAAAACCTAATTCTTCTCTCCTGTCACCTTCTTGTTATAGTAACTCCCCCAGGACGCCCTCAGGAGCCTTGGCCACCTGTGCAGGGGGCGAGGTCATGTCCGCTGGGCCTCTGTGGCTGGTTTTAGGCCCTGCTCTGACTTGCTTTCCTCCAACCCAGCCTTGAATCTCACATCTGCGGACTAACTCATCTGCTGTCCCTCACTGGACTGCCCCAAGTTTCTGAACTTCGGCTCTGCGTCTACTGTTGCTCTGTTCCGAGGATGCTCATGGCTCACTTTGGGAATCTTGGTACATGCGTGTGTTCTTCCAACCCCTGCTGGATTCTCTTGGGTTCTCCAGTGCTCTCCACAGCCCAGCGTCGTGCTCCCACAGCCAGGCCCAGTCCCCACGTAAAGTGGGGTCCCAGGTCACCAGCATCAGCATCACTGGAGAGCTTATTAAAAATGCAAAATCTCAGATGTCATCGCAGACCTCCGGACTCAAATCTGAGATCCCGGGTGATTCGTATCTGCAGGAAAGGCTGAGAAGGGCCTACTTCTGGAACACACCTGGAACCCCTCCCTCATCTCAATGTCCTGCCTCCCACTCTCTGACCAATACTTTTGTTTCTCCAAGTCATTCTCTATAATTTTCTCCATCATCAACATGGCTTTGGGTGCCACTGGGACCTCAGCTCCATTGAATGGGCCAACCATCCCCCACACACGTGATGGCTTCTCCCTTGCCTTCCCTAGAGGGGTGCAGACCAAGCCTAACCCCTCCATAGCACAGACTCCCTCAAACCCGAAGCTCTGCTCTTGCCTGTTTGCCTCTGCTGAGTGAAACCACAGCCCCCGGAGTTATTAAGCCTAACACTCCACCTTTATTGTGCCTGCATTCAGGAAACCAAACATGGTGGAGAAAACCCACACGACCCCTGTGATGGATCTCGTGTCATCCATGACCCCTTGGAGCAGGCCGACCCTGGCAGTCTGCCCCAGGCTCTTCTGGTCCACTGAGCCTGCCGCTTTCCCACACGAGTATCCCCCATCGTCTCCTCCTTCCCCAACCCCTAGCATATCCACCTGCACCGATGGCTCTTCTCCTTACTTCACCGAGAAAGTGGAAGCCGTCAAAGGAGAAGAGACTCACACTTCATACATGCACACATGTACCAGCATCACTTCCGTATGCTCCTCTCTGGCCGATCTCATGGGAAGGGGAGGCCAGAAGTGCTCAGGACACAGAATCACTTGGCATAGAAGCCTACACAGATTTAATCATGGATAAGAATTTGACTCTAGACCTACCAACCATCAATACAAATTACATGCATGAGCCATTCTGCTCATAAATTACTCTACACAATCATTTCTGAATCTCCAGAGCATAAGTCATGTGTACTTTTTCATCTACCAACAGGCCTCCAGATCCTGGATCCTACTCACACTTTCTTCTCTGCAGGTGGATCTTGAAGACCATTTCTTCTTGAATAGTCTAGTGTGTTTCAGACCTTCTCTCTTCACTAAGGAATGATGGGGGCATTGATAGTAGAGGGTAATTTGTATTCTAGCAACAAGCGTTATATGTGGCACATATAGAACATTTCGGCAGGTTTTATGATGGAGATAGAAATTGGTTCCTGGAACTCTTAATCTCAGTCTTCTGTGAAGTGACCAACTCGTGGTTTCAGCTCAGGGTCATGATCTCAGGATCGTGAGATCGAGTCCCATGTCGGACCCTGCACTCAGTGTGGAGCCTGCTTAAGATTTTTGCCTTCTCCCTCTACCCCTCCTACTGCTCACACTCTCTCTCTAAAAAAATAAAAATAATAAAACTTTTTTTTTTTAAAAAGGTATTTAAAACTCATCATTCAAGTATTAGCTGTGATTCTGTTGTCCTCTGGTAATATTTTTCAGTTTGCCAAGAGGAGATCAGCCACACTTTTGGCTTCACCCTGAAGGGCTGACCTCGGGTTTCCCACTGACATGCCAGAGAGAAGAGCTACCTTTCCCATCCATGTCAGTTTTCTCTCCCCGTGCCTGGCATGTGGTCAACACATCTTCCTGGCTGCCTCTCAAAAGGCTTTCTGCAAACATTACACTGGTATGTGAGGTTTTTTCTTTTTTCTTTTTTTTTTTTCATGTTTTAGTATTATAACAGAAAGCACACTTTAAACCATCTAGGATATAGATAAAAATGAGTGTGTGTATATTTAAGTCAAAAAAATCTTCAGAGGAGAAATTCAAAGGCCACCTAATAATCTTTCAGTAACAAATGTGTTTTTTATCCTTTGTAAGGGACAGTGGCTAATTCTGGAGCAACTACTCATCTCTTGCCATGTTTCATTATCTTTTCTTATTTTAAAATATATTTTTTTTTCTTCTGTTTAGGGACCACAATGACCAGGAGACCCTCACACTGGCCTTCTCAGGCTGCGAGTCCTGTCCGAGTGCCCCCTAGAAACTGTATGTGCAGTGCCCTTCACAGAGGACAAGAGGATAGATTAGAAAAGTGGCATCTCCTTCATGGAGTTTTGAAATCAAGTGTGTCGAAAAATCCTATATCACATTCTGCCCCCAGGCCTTGTTCTAATTTAATCACATTCATAGGACACAATGATATCGATTTCTTTGGGCACCTTGTAATAACTTCAGGTACATCACAACGAATTGCAACCCTAAGCAACATTTTTTTAACTAATGAAATGCACAGAAAAAAAAAAAAAACACATGGACATGTTTAGTGATTATCAAATAGGGACTATCTTGTCCTACAGGGGACACTTGGCAATGTCTAGAGAAATGTTTTTGTTGCCACAATTGTGGGTCAGGAACAGGAAGTGGGTACTGGAATCTGGTGGCTAGAGACCAGGGTTGTTAGTAAACAGCCCACAGTTCACAGGACAGCCCCCACAATGAAAGCCCTGGCTAACTCAGTTGGCCAAGGGTGTCGAGGTTGAGAACCTCTGATGGAAGTGTTTCGTGCCTCAGTATGGCGGAGTACAAGTCCCTATCTTATTGATACCATCTTTTGTTGATCTGTTCATCTGCTGATGGACGTTGTGTTGTTTCCAGTATTTGGTTCTTTCCAGTAATGCTGCTATGAACATTTGCGAGCAAGTCTGTACACATAAATGATTTCCTTTATGTTGGATGCACAAACATTTTAAATTTGATGAATTCCTATTTGTCAGTTTTTTTCTTTTATGGATTGCACTTTTACTTATGTGTCCGTTTGCTCTTTGCCTGACGCAAGCTCAAGATGATTCCCTCCTAGGCTTTCTTGAAGAAACTATACACTAGTTCTTATGTGTACGTCCAGTATGTATTTGGCATTATTTTTAAGTGTATTACATAGTAAAGGTCAACCTTCTTTTTTTTTTTTGCATGATGATATCTAATTTTTGCCACCATGATTTATTGAAAAATATGTCCCTTTTCCACCGAATTCCTTTGGTACCTCTGTCAAAAATCAACCATTTCTTTTTTATAATAAGTATCATGTACATCTTTGTATGTGTATTTTAAACTCTATGTATGTGTACTCATATTTTATCTCCCTTCAATTCTAAAACTTAATAACATCCGCCACTTAGAGATCATAGTGTAGATTGTCTGTGGATCATCTACTTGGGGAAAAATTAGAGGCAATATCAATTCTAATTCAAAATATTGAGAATTGGAAATATAATTTGGAACTGGGACTTTAACCTTTGCTTAAAGTAAAATTATAGTCTACTGTAGTATAATTCTGTGCTAAGAAAAATTTTTGGATTTATATTATTATTTCCTGTGATAAGTTTCCGGGAAATTAGAGAAACCCGACACATATTCCATCTTATAATACATTCCACTGTACTGAATATTTCTCTGACAGTGAATAAAAGCACATGCACAAATGTCAGGTGAATTTTGTCTAAATTTGAAGGGGACATTAACTGCTCTATGATTTCTGATTCCACCTTGAGTGAAGCCTGACTAGAAACATGGGGAGAGAATGTGGCTGACAAGTGAAAACACGAGGATCCAGTCCCACAAACATCTTTCACACACAGGTGCAGAGAACCTGCCCAAATCACAAACAAAGGCCAAATCCAGGCAGACTGTATAAATTCATTGAGATGTCTGTTTTTTGACTTCTGCTCTTGATGGGTAAGGTGAGTTACATTTCAAGACCATGCCATCGTCCTCAAAGAATGTGGACATCACATGCTTTTCTCTCAGTGCAAGACAGAGCCACAGTTAGGTCAAGAGCAAGCTTAAATGGTTTCTGGCTTTTAAGGAAAATAAACATTTTTAATAGCAATTTTGCTTTATTTCCCTCCTTGAAGTTTCCACCTGTAGTCCAGTTCTGTTCCCCACATCTCCTTTCTTCACAGCTGTCTCTTCTAAAGACATGTCCTGGTCTGGTTTTTTTGCAATGCCAACCCAGAACAGGAGGCCACGGCATAGGTTTCCACAGAAAATGAAGCTCTATTCTAAAACAGAACTTGCCTCTCATTTTTAAGAGGCTAGGGTCATCTGCAATTGCACTACTGGGTATTTACCCCAGAGATACAGATGGGGTGAAAAGAAGGGCCGTCTCTACCCCAATGTTTATGGCAGCAGTGGCCACATCGCCAAACTGTGGAAAGAACCAGGATGTCCCCCTTCAACAGATGAATGGATAAGGAAGATGTGGCCCATATACGCTATGGAGTAGGATGCCTCCATCAGAAAGGATGAATACCCAACTTTTGTGGCAACATGGATGTGACTGGAAGAGATCATGCTGAGTGAAATAAGTCAAGCAGAGAGGGTCAAGTATCATATGGTTTCACTTATTTGTGGACATAACAAATAACATGGAGGACATAGGGAAATGGAGAGGAGAAGAGAATTGAGGGAAATTGGAAGGGGAGGTGGACCATGAGAGACTATGGACTCTGAAAAACAATCTGAGGGGTTTGAAGGGGTGGGGGGGTGGGAGGTTGGGGGAACTAGGTAGTGGGTATTGGAGAGGGCACAGATTGCATGGAGCACTGGGTGCGGTGCAAAAAAAAATGAATACTGTTATGCTGAAAATAAATTTCAAAAAAATTATTAAAAGAGAGAGAGAGAGAGAGAGAGAGACTAGGGTCATAGCTCAAAGCCTTGGTCTTCTTTAAATCCTACAGTAATTAGGAAGATTGTATTTTGGTGTTAGGAGGTCAGGTTGGAATAGTCCATAACGGACTAACAGTGATTACTGAACACACCTCAGGGGATCAAACAGACGCAGGATGGAGGAGGGCTGAGCAGAGCCTCCCACAGCAAGCCTAGGTCCTACACAGCCCATGGCCTTATCGAGAAGCCAAGAGCAGGGTTTCATCTGCTAGAGCCCTGGCTTAGCAAGAAACTCGCATCATCATAACAATAAGCAAACCAGAGCTGACAATCAGAAGACACACTCTTCCTGTTGCAGATTTAACTTACTTTTCATACTGGGTCTTGGTACTATCTTCACTTGTTTGACAATTTCTGTACAAACGGATGTATTGATAAGTCATCATACCTATGACAGTGATAAAGGATTAAGTATTATAACTGCTATCACGTTAGTAAACAAAGAGAAAGGAAAAACACAGAGAATGCAAATTATAAATTTTGACCAAAATAGAAACTGTAGAGACATCATTGCCTAATGTCAGGTAAACTTTTTTTTTTCTCTATAAACCAAGGCATCTACCATATCATAAATTAGAAACAACAAAATGAAGGTATGTGGTGTTATTAAAACAGTTTACTTCTGGGTTCCTCCAGTCTTAAATTACAGCAGTTACATGTGATTTCCCTAAGAGGATCCTTTTGTTCAAGGGATTATATTAAAACTAAGAAAAAAGATGGGGCACCGGGGTGGCTCAGTGGATTAAGCCTCTGTCTTTGGCTCAGGTCATGATCCCAGGGTCCTGGTGGGTCCTGGAATCGAGCCCCACATCTGGCTCTCTACTCACTGGAGAGCCTGCTTTCCCCTTTCTCTCTGTCTGCCTCTCTGCCTGCTGGTGATCTCTGTCTGTCAAATAAATAAATAAAATCTTTAAAATAAATAAAAGTAAGAAAAAAGAATGTCAAGTCTATGCTGATACAAATGCATATGCAAGAAAAAAAAAATGATTTTAATTGCTTATATCCTAAACTGAAGATGATGAAAGGACATTATGATGAGAATTCCTCTCGTATCTTCGGAATACAATGCAACATACACTTATCTCTCAGACTGTGCACACATTTCAAGTTAATAAGAAGGCATGCTTAAATTATTTTAAAAGCATTATTTGGTAGAACTTGCTGTACAAAAAAACAAAATAAAATATAGGGGCGCCTGAGTGGCTCAGTGGGTTAAGCCTCTGTCTTTGGCTCAGGTCATGATCCTAGGGTCCTGGGATCAAGCCCCACATCAGGCCTCTCTCTCTCTGCCTGTCTCTCTGCCTACTTGTGATCTCTTTCTCTGTCAAATAAATAAATAAATAAAATCTTTAAATAAAATAAAATAAAATAAAAAAATAAAAAATAAAAAAAATAAAATGAGTCTCTTATAAACAATAAATAAATAAATAAATAAATAAAAGCATTATTTGGCACCATCATAGAGTAGTTAAATATTATTAATATGCAAATAAAAGTGTACACATTTTAATAAATTTCTTTAAATAACTTTTATGGCAGAACTTTAAAATACAATTATGAGACATGAACATTATTAATACTGATTGCCAAGATATTGAAGGGATATTTATCCTGCTCATTTGTAAGGAACACAGATTACCTGAAATCTGTCGCTGTTGGTGTGCTGACATATTGATACCATTAGTTCTGCTCCTGGCTCTCGGCTCAGAGCAGAGCCTGTAGATTCTACCCAGCCTATAGATTCTGTTTTACCAGCTCGTGTCCGGTAAAACACGAGTTTTACTGAGTCCGGTAAAACAGAATCTACAGGCTGGGGTCAGGGTACCAGCATTTTGAAACTCTTTTTAGGTCATTCTAATTTTGTATTTAATCATTTTCTTTGGAAATAATTATCGACTCATACGCTGCTTGGGAAAACTACAGAGTTCTCCTCTGTGTATCTACCCAGGTGCCCCCAGTGGAAATATCTTAAATCACTATTTCTTAATTCCTTATTTTAGCCATCTTTTTTAAAAATGTAGCTGCATAGAAAGTTACAAGGACAGTACAGAGAAGCCTCATGTATCCTTGACCCACTTTGCCCTAATAGTTATGTTTCACAGAGTTGGGTGATTCTAATTTGCAGCAGGTTGAGAGCTCTCAAGCTACTGCACAGAAAAACATTTATTCAAAGGGTCATATCGAAAAGTATGAATGTCAGATCCATGAGGGGCAAATATACATGTGAAAACAAAAACAGAAGATCTTCCATTATAAACTAAATAGGCTGTCACTGATTCAGAACTTCTACTAGCAAAATATTCATGAGGATTAGAACTTGTGCTGTAAAAGTTGTTTCTCATGCTACTTGAATAGGATGTGGAGCCCAACAGACTCAAGCTTGTGTGGGTGCAAATGGTCACTAGGGAATTCGGGACATGGGCTCCGGGGAGCCAGTAAGTGCTGTACTCTTTGGCCTGGCTGATTCTGTCTTCAAGAACACAGACTCCACTTTAGGTAAGAGAAGGTAACATTTTCCCAAATGTCTATTTTGGCTTATCTATCCTGTTTTTTGAATGTATCATTTGTGTAGACCTTTTCGTCGTTACTTTGGGTATTACCTTTTACTCATACACCTTATTACATTGGTGTCTGCATTTTGCCATGAGAAGTGGAGGAAAATTATTCTTTCTACTTTATAATTGGTCTTAAATATTTTATCTACATGCACTGAAAACCACATTAGACAAGGCAGCAATTTCTGGCTTCAGTTGTCAAACACAGCTTGGAAAACTCAAGACAAGATGGTTATTTATATTGTACTTAATTGCATTTTTATTCTTTTGGTTTTTCTCTCTTCTTTCCTGATTTCCTGATTCTACAACTTTAATTCTATTGCCATCTTATTTCTAATTTTATAACTTCTTTTAGTCGCTCTTAACTAGATTTCTGTCTCAGGACCTCAGACAGTCCCAGTGTGTCTCTGGGCTGACCATGGAAGGTCCTGGAACTAGGCAGAGGGATCTGTACTTGACCCAAAAGACACCCCAAGGCAATAGAGCTTCTGAATCAGGACAGGGTCATGGAAGCTATTTCATGGTGATTACCTTCATCTATAAGGATTGACAACTTGGATGATTATTAAATCTGTGAGATCAACTGAAATAATTCATAATAAGGGGTGCCTGGGTGGCTCAATCAGTTAAGGGTCTGTCTTCAGCTCAGGTCACGATCACAGGGTCCTGGGATGGAGCCCAGCATTGGGTCTCATCAGGGAATCTGCTGTCCCTCTTCCTCTGCTTGCTGCTTCTCCCCCCCTGCATGAAGCCCCTCCTCTCTCTATCAAACACATATGCAAAATCTTTTTTAAAAAAAGAAAAAAGAAAGAAAGATTTCATAGTTATTTCAATAAATATTTAAGGTCCAAGCCAAAGGGGAACTAAGTAAGGCTGGAGAATAAACAACATATTGAGGTCATCCAAAGGGAGGAAACGAAATGTTTCTCTTGTTGATTTTGAAAAGAGTTAGAAGGTGCTCCTGGCTCCAACTCTCTTCTCCAGGAGTAACTGTGTCAGACCCCCCCACGCTAACTACCTGCTCTTTCCTGGTTGTGAGCAGTGCCTGAGAAGAATCACACATGCTGTCATTTTCTGAAAATAAGAGAATAATGTTATTAACAAAATCTCCTTTGATTAAAAGGTACATGTCACTTGTATGCAGTGTGGGATGTACACTGAGCATTTATGAGTGATCAGGAAAGAAACCTTTATTGCTTTGCTCTCCAGTCAAGTCTGGAAAGAGACAGAGAGGGTGGTCCTGGGTTTGAACTAAACTTTGTGTAAATGACCTTGGCCTTTTCTCCCTGGGAATGCATCTCTTGACCTTGAATCAAAGGTTGCCTGACAGAAGGAATTGCCAGGGCTCTGAGTGGGGAGGCATGGGACCCTTAGCTCACGTATCCACAAGGTGGACCCTCTGGCAGGGCAGAGACCACCACCACACACAGCTCTGAGAGATCCGCACAGACCGTTCCAGGCCAGCCACATTTGCAAAGGGAACTGAGTCTGCATGCCTCTGGAAAAAGGCTCTGTCACCACAAGACATCTGCCCCGCCCTGCCATGGTCCAAATAGCATCTTATAAACAGAAATGCAGAAGGACAAGAGACACCAGCAGGCTGTGTAGGTCCGCACAAATATACAAGGCAGAAGTGTCTTTCATTGGTTTGTGTTTATCTAGTCTGTTTGAGGTGTGCAATCAACATCATATTCTTGAACTATTTGAAACATTTGGACAGTGATTTCTTCCAGCTGAGATTTGCTTTACCACATATTAGCAGTGATGTTCTGTTTTATAGTTGGGCTGCAGTGTGTTGAGATAGAACACAGCCTGTGAGGAAAGGTACAGAGGAGCATGTTACTAATTACTAGGAAGTGAAGTCTAGCTCATCTGCTACCAGTCCTCCACCACTCTGCAGCCCAGCAGACAGCAGGCACATGTTCCTAGAGCAGTTGGCACACAGCTGGCAGAGCGGGGTTGGCAAAAAGGACCTGGTCCTCCAAATAGGGAGGATCAGAGTCTCATCACCAACTGTTGCTTCTTTTTTTTTAATTTATTTTTTATTTTCAGCATAACAGTATTCATTATTTTTGCACCACACCCAGTGCTCCATGCAATCTGTGCCCTCTCTAATACCAACCATCTGGTACCCTGACCTCCCACCCCTGCCCCTTCAAAACCCTCAGATTGTTTTTCAGAGTCCATAGTCTCTCATGGTTCACATCCCCTTCCAATTTTCCCCAACTCCCTTCTCTCTAACTCCCCATGTCCTCCATGCTTTATGTTATGCTCCACAAATAAGTGAAACCATATGATAATTGACTCTCTCTGCTTGACTTATTTCACTCAGCATAATCTCTTCGAGTCCCATCCATGTTGCTACAAAAGTTGGGTATTCTTCCTTTCTAATAGAGTCATAATATTCCATAGTGTATATGGACCACATCTTCCTTTTCCATTCGTCTATTGAAGGGCATCTTGGTTCTTTCCACAGTTTGGCAACTGTGGCCATTGCTGCTATAAATATTGGGGTACAGATGGCCCTTATTTTCACTACATCTGTATCTTTGGGGTAAATACCCAGGAGTGCAATTGCAGGGTCATAGGGAAGTTCTATTTTTAATTTCTTGAGGAATCTCCACACTGTTCTCCAAAGAGGCTGCACCAACTTGCATTCCCACCAGCAGTATAAGAGCTGATCACAGGGTGAGACCAAGAGGCAGACGGCCAGTGTTGTCACAGCCCCCCCCTTCCCCCC
The DNA here is from genome assembly GCF_011764305.1 of Mustela putorius furo. Classification (NCBI taxonomy): domain Eukaryota; kingdom Metazoa; phylum Chordata; class Mammalia; order Carnivora; family Mustelidae; genus Mustela; species Mustela putorius. The sequence continues at coordinate 41,035 of NW_025421849.1, read as the reverse complement.
GCATCACTACAAGCTCTTCCCCTGTGGTGGGACTGACTTCCACAGGACTTAAAGGGATGGTGCCTTTCCCACCCCTTCTTTGTCCTCCTCTTTTTCCCCCTTTCAAAGACACAGACATTAATCATTAAGAAATTCAAAAACAACTGCATATTCAGGGAAAATTAAGAAAGTTACTGGACGTGCCCAAGGGAAGGTGTTGGCTGAGAAAAGACTTGAGGAGGCCTTAAGTTTACACCGCAGGCTGGTCTTCAGCAGAGAGACATAGGACAGTGCTCTCAAAACAGACCACAGCACAAAGCCAGGAGGGCCTGTGAATGGTGGGGAAGATGGACTATAGAAAGCTTCTCTAGGTTTCTAGAGTCATCACCCTATTTTATTCAAATTGTTCAGTTTTCAACAACAAAACATCATAAGGCATGAAAAAAAAATTGAAAAGTATAACCCATTCAAAGGGAAAACATACAGTGACAGTAACTGTCCCTGCAAAAGACTGACGGTGGACCTACTAGACAAAGACTTGAAGTAACTGTCTTCATGGTGCTCAGAGAACTGAAAGACATAAAGTCAGGAAAATGGTGGGGGAATGAAGCAGAAATGGAACAAAAAGTTAGAAACCCTAACAAGGAGCTAAAAAGAAATTTGGGGACTGAAAAGTACAATTCAAAAGGTACTGAAATGAGAAATTTACTGGGAGGATTCAAGAGCCAATTGGAGCAGGAAGACGAAAGACTCAGTGAACTGAGAGGACCATGGAAGTCGCCTACTCTGAGGAACAGAAAGGAAGGAAGGTTAGAGAAGAATGAATAGAGCCCATGGGACCTATGAGACAATATTAAGAGGACCAACGTACGTCCAGTGGAAATCCCAGAAGGAGAAGGAAAAGGAAAAAGAGAAGGAAGGACAGATGGACAGGAGGGAGGGAAGGAGGGACAGGACAAAGAGTCACAGAGACAGAAATTTTTTATTTCTCTTACAGTCTACCACAGTTATAAAAGACACATGCTGAGAAGATGTGCCCATAGACTCATGATGTAATACAACAGGAATGAACTCTTTTTAACTAAAATGAGGGAATTCTGTGGTAGCATCTATACTAGTGGTCAGGCCTTGAAGAACCCAAGAATCCGCATGTCTTGCCTACCTAGTGGAGCCGTTCGGTGGAACCCCTGTGGACGTCTGGACGTCTGCTAACAGGGTTTCTGAGGTATTTCTGTCTCAGCAGTTACCTGTATTTGTTTGGGAAAAGCTTGAAAAACTGGCAATCTGATAACTGAGGAAAGGGTATCTTGGCTTTTTTAGCGTTCTCATTAGTGAACCCAGAACCATGGGGGCAGGGGTGTGGGTGTAATCCCATCACTCAGGAGCACAGAAAGACTCCAGAATCAGAGGACCAGGGGCACCTGGGGGGCTCGGTGGGTTAAGCATCTGCCTTTGGCTCAAGCCATAACCCCAGGTTCCTGGGATGGAATCTTAGCTCCAGCCCCCTCCCCAGTGGGGAGCCTGCTTCTCCTTCTGCCTGCCACTCCCCTGCTTGTTCTCCCTCTCTGATAAATACATAAATGAATAAATAAACTTAAAAGAAAAAAGAATCAGAGGCTAGAAAGTAGACTGAGAGTTGGTCAGATTCTCCATATGCACTGTCAGGTCAGCTAAACCCTGAAATAATACATTTGGTAAATGTCCAGTTTATGTAGGCACATATTTACATATTTACCACATATTGGCAGCTGGAGATTTACACGTGGCATCATTTTCTGAAAATAAGAGAATAATGTTATTAACAAAATCTCCTTTGATGAAAAAAGTATGTGTCACTTGTTTGCAGTGTGGGATGTACACTGAGCATTTATGAGTGATCAGAAGATCAAGCTAGAGATTTAACTGCTATGGAGATTGGACAGATAATCCACTGGACCTTAAACAAGTAAACCCGTATACTGCAAACCCCTCTCATTCCTTCACATCCTGGGGATTTTTTTCATGGCTTAGCTGCCAAATGTTCCTAAGGCAAAACCTGACAGCTTTGGGACTTTCACACACTCCCAAGTTAACAACAAAAAAAAAACAAACAGAAACAAGTAACAACATCAAAAGCAGCACCCCCCATCTCTGCTTTCATTTGCTTTGTTAAGATAGGGGTATGTGAAAGCTTTGAAATAATTCTGACTCGTACTATCAATGAATATTATAATAAAATCAAAGTAATTAGTACAACTTAAAATTCAGGAAGAGCAAATTTGTCTTGCTGGGGGATCTCACTGACCACGCTCACAGGAAGAGTCCCTAAGTTTTCCATAAGTACTTTGAATTTCCACCGACATTCCTTCCACCTTCAGGCATTTTTATGCTTTAAAGTTTTGTGGGAAATTTCTAACAATGGACCTGTCATTGGGAGTCTCCCCCAAGTAAAGAGAAGGGTAAGGGTAAGCCTACTCCTTTTCTAAAGAGTAGACTAGAACCTAGAATATGAGATATTGTTCTTTCTATCAAAATCACTGCTTTCTATCCTATTACTTGAAAGAGTGAAGCAAAGATGGAACCACATTGCATTTCCCTAAAAACACAGCAGGTTAGTCTCGTTGTGCAAGGATACAGACAAGCTGGTTGGAGCATTAATATGACCCTCCCACTTCATTATTTCTTGGTAAAAAGACAGGTCCTCAAGAACTTTAAGGTACCCGCCCAATGATAAAGATTTTTTTTGATGTTCACTGATGTTTAAATCAAGGAGAGCTTGTGGGGAGATTAATTACAACGATGGCTTCAGTGTGGGAAAGGCTGCTAGGGTACAGTTGAGTTAGCCCACCTCAGAACTGGTTTATTCTGACTCACTGGAACCTGTTTTATTAGCCCATAAGGAGCATAATTATTAACTGACCTTTGTCTACCCTTGAAAGTTTCGGTCCAAAAAATACACAGTTTAGTAAATTAAGCTAATTTAAGTTTATGATTGGGTTAACAGGATGCAAGTAGTAAAATTTACTCATACCATTCTAAAAATTCCTCCAGGGTTTTTTGTGGATATGTGTGAAATTACACTCCTTCCTCAATTTTGCAACATTTCCTTGTATTTTAAAAAAAGGTATTTCTTGAGTCAACAGTAAGTCTTTCAGAAAACCCATCCCTAATATGAGAGGGGGGGGGGAATATGTTTTAATAGAAAAGAAAACAGACCTTGATTTTTCATATAAGTTTAAAAAAAAAAAAAAAATAGTGACACATCTGCTGTGCTGGTTCTCATGTGACCAAGAGGAAAAACAAAAAAGTAAAGACCATGTCAAGAAAAACTGTTGCCACTATAGGGTCTGTCATTTATGATTTATAAATGTATCTCCAGCAAAGTGAGGGCAAAATCCCCTTTCTCTCAGCAAGTATAAATAATGTGCATTTTTGTCAAAAGACTCTCCTTCAAGAAATGTAGAAAATTGATTCTGATGGGAATAGGAAATATAACTCAGGAGGGAATAGAGGAGAAAATACACAGGGATGATTTATTCTGTCAGACTTTATGTCTTGATATCTAGAGCATTGAGGAGATGCATCCCAGTCGTGAACAAAGACAGGTCGGCAAAAACACGGACGTCTACTCTTGGATGCGTGGAGTTGGGACACTGAGAACTTAGCCCCCATCAGACTGTCTTCTGCTGAAACAGACAGGCACAGGGACTAGAGCCTGTGTCCTACCTCGACTAACCCTCTTGCCTACAGATGAGTAATCTGAGTCCCAGGAAAAGGAACTGACTTGAATTTGCAGGATGAGCTGACTCTCACGTAGATGGGTGAAGATGCCCAAAGACATTAACAATCTCACTGTATGATTGAGACCTATCAGCTAAGTTACGCAAGGTGTTCAATTCCACTCCCATATTCCAAATGAAAAATGCCAGAGGGAATGCGGCAAGAAGGCACACACAAGGACTGGGGTAAATGTCACTTGAGCATTTCCCTGGGCCTTTATTTTATGACAATATTCTCAACATCTTAGCAATGCTGAGTCTCTGCCCAAGGGCTCCAAGGCACCAGGCTCTGCTTGTCTGTCTTTCTTTCTTTCTTTCTTTCTCTCTCTCTTTCTTTCTCTCTCTCTCTCTCTTTCTTTCTTTCTTTCTTTCTCTCTTTTTTTGTATTTATTTATTTGACAGAGAGAGAGAGACCACAAGTAGGCAGAGAGGCAGCAGAGAGAGAGGGGAAGCAGGCTCCCCATTGAGCAGAAAGCCTGATGCAGGGCTCAATCCCAGGACCCTGGGATCTTGACCTGAGCCAAAGGCAGAGGCTTTAACCCACTGAGCCACCCAGGCACCCCCTGCCTGTGTTTCTACACAGGTAAATTATCTCCATGGTGTCTCACCTGTTCAATGTCTGCTGAACTACATAGTCTCAACATACGAATCCCTACTCCCCTCCCTCCCTGATGAAGATGGTTGCCCAGCCCTCCACATTCCCTACCCCACTTCCTTTATTTGGCTTCAAAACCTCTGACTTCCAACATTCCAATATTTGATTGGGTTAACAGGATGCAAGTACTAAAATTTACTCATAATATTCTAAACATTCCTCCAGGGTTTTTTGTGTATATGTGTGAAATTATACCCCCTTTTCAATTTTGCAACATTTCCTTATATTTGAAGGAATTTGCACTTCCTCATGTATAAATCTAATACTTTGGTAGATTTTACTTACTTGTGGTTTTACTTATTGGTGACCTTCGTGGGATTCCACACAAAACAGCTTCGTGAGAAAAGGATTTTCTTTTCCATGTCTTTATTGATTGCTCTGTGCCCGGAGCCTAGACATGTGCCTGCCAGACGGTAAATGTTACATATATTTTTGTTGAACGATGTGGAATGCCATGGGAGGTTCTGCTGTGACTTGTATGTGGACATTTCTTCTTGTCTGTGCAGGGAAGTTTCCCGCAGCACCCTTGGCCACTCACACATAAGGCCACCGTCTACATGTATAGGAGAACATCATGACGACAATACCGCTCCTTTCCCCGTCTCAATCCTCAACTCCTCATGTGCTCTGGGATGAGGAACACTCAGTCCTCTGATATCAGGCATTTCCCCTATTTTATTAAAGCTCAGAACACGAGCATCTACTCTTCTTTCTCTTTGCATTTCTGCTAAAACAACCCCCACTTTGAAGGAGTAGATGCCAAGGGGTAGCCTGAACAGTAGAGAATTTGGGAGGCACCCAGAGACCAGGGGATGAGGAATGCATTGGTTAACCTACCACAGTATTAGATTTCTACATGAGAAGTGCCAACAAAAGTGTCTTTGAAGCAGCCGTACATTCCCAGGGTTCTCTGTCAAATAAGCAGGACCCGAAGGCTATGGAAAATTCTAGATAGAATGCTCACATGTCCTGCTTAACCAAATACTTAAAACAAAATCAGGGCCATTCTTGCAAATAATCAGCTTTTCGTCTATTTTCTTTTTGAAGGAGCTGTTTTTTTCTAGACCTGACCCTGCTATTATCATACAAAAAAAAAAAATCAGAAGTTAATACAGAGAATTTGTATTCAAAAGGATCATTGCATGAAGAGGAAAGAAGCTATTGCAATGATGGGAGGGGACCATCCAAACAGGCAGAACCTCTGGCCAGAAGATCTGAAAACATCTTCTTCAGGGGCACGGGGGTAGGACCAAAAAAAAAAAAAAAAGAGAGAGAGAGAGAGAGAGAGAGTTTTCTTGCATGGGGAGGAGAGAACAGGCCAGAAAGAGGAGTGGGGAGCCGGGGAGAAGGGTGGAGTCATCAGGTATCCGATGCTGAGGCCAGCATGCACTCTGGAGAGGTTGTTCAGAGGCTGGGGGAAGGACAAGGACATCACCAAGTTCCATTAGTCAGTTCTTTGTTCTGACTGATCAGTGGGGATGAGAGGTTTAGCCAATTAGTTATGAAACAGAGAATGGGAACGTGGAGGGTCTGTGTCTGACCTGTCACAGGGAAATGAGGGAGCACCTGCGACTGAGTACTATCTACACCGTCGGTGGAAGGAGGTGTAGATAAGACCAAGTTTTATCACTGGTTTAGAAATAGGAGTTTTCAGGACATCCATTCCGGAGCACCAAAGGGCAAGGGTTTTTTTAATGCCTGTGGTTTTCCTAGATCTCGGTGCTCTGTAAAGTCCCACGTGTCAGCATCAATGCCTGATCACAAATCTTCTGTGAGAGAGCTGAAGGCTCCAGACCCTTCCTCAAGGAAGAATCTGTGTTCGTTTCCTATTTTCTGTTGACTGCGGATTTTTTTAATGACATGACATCCTGTACCTTACAGTGTAGTCTAGACTCAGATGAATCCCTCAAACATAAGATGAGCCCAAGCTGAAATTCTGAAAAACTACAGAATGCCCTAAATACAGGGACAGTTAGGAACCCAAGTCAGAAGAAGAAAAATGTCCCACGGAGATGCTAGGGTGGTTTCCAAAGTCATTGCTCAGCCCATTGTCTCCCACCCAGCTGGGGAGTGAGTGGAAGGGGAGCCACCATGAAGCTGTGATTAGCACCAGAATCATGAAGACCAATAAACAGCTGTTTCTTTAAGCCTATTTCTAATTTTCAACGTTCAATAGAAGGTTGAAGATTTTCTATAGAAAACCTATGGTCTCCATCCTCAGTCTTCTAAGCTTCAATCTGAAAGGAAGTCTATGTCCTCCCACTGTAGAGCTTTTCTCTGTATTAATGACAAAATGCTTTCTAAGATACCAGCCAGGAGTACTCACTGAGAGGGGTCATGACCTGAGGTCTTGGGCATGGCCTGTCACGTCTCCCAGATCCCCTCTGATAGACCCTCATGACTCCCTCAGAAGCTCAGCTGTAGACTGCAGAAGGAGACTGTGAATGATCTCCCCAACAATTTCTAATGTATTCATTCACTTCAATCCTGAATTTCTCCATGGAAGTTTCTTCTGGGGCGGAGGGCAGATGGGGGGATCTTGTTCCTATTTGGGTCCCCAAAGTAGAGCTGGCAGGATGCCTGCCTATGACAGCCAGTGCCTGCTGTCAAGGATTTCTCCTCAGAAGCTAGCAAAATGAAACATTTTTTTTCAGTTAATACGCTATCTGACCACTACCACTGCTAAAGAGAACTGCTATTTTCTGAAGATTTTTATTTATTTATTTGTGACCGAGAGAGAATGAGAGCACGCACAAGCATGGAGCATGGAAGGCAGAGGGAAAAGCAGGCCCCCAGCTGAGCAGGGAGCCCGGTGTGGGGCTCAATCCCAGGACCCCAAGATCATGACCTGAGCCAAAGGCAAACGCTTAACCGACTGAGTCACTCAGGTGTCCTGAAAACTGCTATTTCTAAACCAGTGATAAAACACAGAAACAGTTCCACTAAAGAAGTTTTAGGAGATAATCATTATTCTAAGACTTGCATAGTTATGGATCTGATCTGATGTAATCAAGGAACTACAGTGAAAGTTTTTGTTTCAGATTATTAAGAGGAGGATTGTATTAGATGCGTGGCAACGCTAACATATACATAGTAAATAAACCTAATTTTGGATTATTACCCTTGAACTATGTTTTGTAGGTAATGTGTAACACTTCTGCTTAAGAATTATACAAGTATCTGCTTTTTGGATGTTGAGTTTAAGAAGTTCTTTATAGATCTTGCATACCAGCCCTTTTCTGTAGTGTCATTTGCGAATATCTTCACCCATTCCATGGGTTGCCTCTTTGTTTCATTGACTGTTTCTTTGCTGTGCAGAAGCTTTTTATCTTGATGAAGTCCTAAAAGTTCATTTTCACTTTTGTTTCCCTCACCTTTGGAGATGTGTCTTGAAAGAAGTTGCTGTGGCCGATGTCGAAGAGGTTACTGACCATGTTCTCCTTTAGCATTTTGATGGATTCCTGTCTCGTGTTGAGGTCTTTCATCCATTTTGAGTTTATCTTTATGTGTGGTGTAGGAGAATGGTTGAGTTTCATTGTTCTGTATATAGCTTCCCAATTTTCCCAGTACAATTTATTGAAGAGACTGTCTTTTTTCCATTGGATATTTTTTCCCACTTTGTCCAAGATTATTTGACCATAGAGTTGAGGGTCCATATGTGGGCTCCCTACTCTGTTCCATTGATCTATGTGTCTGTATTTGTGCCAGTACCATGCTGTCTTGGTGATCACAGCTTTGTAATATAGCTTGAAATCAGTCAGTGTGATGCCCCCAGCTTTGTTATTCTTTTTCTACATTTCCTTGGTGATTTGAGTGTATTTTCTGGTTCCATACAAATTTTAGGATTGTTTGTTCCCCAATGTTCATAGCAGCAATGTCCCAATAGCCAGACTATAGAAAGGGCTGAGATGCCCTTCAACAGACAAATGGATAAAGCAGATGTGGTCCATACAGACAATGGACTATTGCTCCGCCATCAGAAAGGATGAATACCCAACTTTTACAACTACATGGATGGGACTGGAGGAGATAATGCTGAGTGAAGTAAGTCAAGCAGAGAGAGTAAATTATCATATGGTTTCATTTATTTGTGGAATAGCATGGGTATAGCATATCCATATGGAATAGCATATAAGGAATAGCATGGAAAACATTAGAAGAAGGAAGGCAAAATTGAAGCGGGGGAAACAAACCATGAGAGACTATGGACTCTGGAAAACTGAGGGTTTGTGGCGGGTGGGAGAATGGGTTAGCCCAGTGATGGAAATTAGGGAGGGCGCATATTGCATGGAGCCCTGGGTGTTCTACACAAACAATGAATCATGGAATACGACATCAGAAACTAATGATGTATGGTGACTAACATAACATATTGAAAAAGATTTTTTTTGGTAAATAAAACCCTACAAAAAAAAAAAATTATACAATTATCACAATACACATCTAACAAGGGTGCCAGTAGGTAACTCTTCTGGATGACTTACTAGGATGTTGTGCATAAAAAGGAGATACACAAATGTGAATGCTTGTCATAGTTCATGGAATGTTGCAATACCCAGGAAAGGACCCCAGGGGTCCACTACCACCTGCTTGGCTGAGGAAGCCCAGGGGGTTCCTGCTGTGCTGTGAGCTTCTCAATTGCTCCCAGAGAGCTGCTGAAGAACCCAGCTCACCATAAATGGAGTGGAATAGAATGAATGCTTTAATATTTTCATTAACTAGGACCTCGAAAGAATCTCAGTTGAATTACTAATCTGTGATATATATATCAAAGGTATTTTTTTGTTAATATGTATGAAATTAGATTTGATCTGAATAAAAGGGGGGAAAAGAGCATTTGTGTGTGTTTTGTTTTGTTTTGCTATTAAGGAAAATTTATTTTATAACCAGAGTGGTATGATATTGCGCATTCAAAATGAAAATTTGGCACATGTTTACATCATGTGGAAAAAGGAAACAATGTTCAGTGTTTAAACACAAATGAAAGCATACTGTAACCACTTTTTTTTAAATTTTTTATTTTTTATAAACATATATTTTTATCCCCAGGGTTACAGGTCTGTGAATCACCAGGTTTACACACTTCACAGCACTCACCAAAGCACATACCCTCCCCAATGTCCATAATCCCACCCCCTTCTCCCAAACCCCCTCCCCCCAGCAACCCTCAGTTTGTTTTGTGAGATTAAAAGTCACTTATGGTTTGTCTCCCTCCCAGTTCCATCTTGTTTCATTTATTCTTCTTCTACCCACTTAAGCCCCCATGTTGCATCACCACTTCCTCATATCAGGGAGATCATATGATAGTTGTCTTTCTCCGCTTGACTTATTTTGCTAAGCATGATACACTCTAGTTCCATCCACGTCGTCGCAAATGGCAAGATTTCATTTCTTTTGATGGCTGCATAGTATTCCATTGTGTATATATACCACATCTTCTTGATCCATTCATCTGTTGATGGACATCTAGGTTCTTTCCATAGTTTGGCTATTGTGGACATTGCTGCTATAAACATTCGGGTGCACATGCCCCTCTGGATCACTACATTTGTATCTTTAGGGTAAATGCCCAGTAGTGCAATTGCTGGGTCATAGGGCAGTTCTATTTTCAACATTTTGAGGAACCTCCATATACTGTAACCACTTTTGCTAGTGTCTGTCATTTGCAAAATCCTTGTATTGTCTCCAGGTAACTATTCATTCTTTCTTCCAAATGAGGGCATAAGGATTCTAAAAGGTAGAGTAAATCTCAGGAGTTCTCACCTGCAATAGAATTGTAAGATGCTTTTCCAAGTTATGGTGTCTGCAATTCACGACTACACCTTGTAATTAAGTAAGAAATTCTGATTTTAGCATTGTATCTTGGTAAGAGAATATCTGAAGTACATTAATTCAATCTCCCTAAATGGTCTGTTACCATCTAAATACTTATGCTATAATTGATTTTTAAATTATGCAATAATTATCTCCTAGCTTGCTTAAAACCATGTTACAAATAATTGTTTTAAGTCAATGAACATTATTTTGCAAACCAGCAGCTCTTCCTCATTAAAAAATTTAAAGTTGCTTTAAAAGCTATTTTCCATAAATGTTCTACAAATAATAATTCAATTCAATGTAATTGCAATTCAAAAAAAGGGGGACACATATTTATAGATAAGAGCCCAAATGACCAGACCTATGGGGTTCACGCTCACCTAGCGTCCACACCAACAGGGCTAAAGTAAAGTGGCTGGAGGGCGGGCCAAGAGAAGGGATGAGCTCATTCAGAATCAAAGGTCACATCTCAGGAGGAAGAAGGGAGAGATGTATGTATAATATTAGCTAAAGCTGATTTTGACCCTGACTTAAGTTATTTTACTTTGTAAAACACTCATTATTTTTTTTCAAATATTTAAAACAGATCCAGGGATGAGTACAGAAATAGTGGTTTTTTTTTTTTCCTCCTTTCACCGAATGGATAATTTAAAGGAATATTTCTTCACACAAAGAAATTGTGAAAGGGAAGAGCTAAGTGGTAAATACAGCCGATGTCAAGAGAGTTGTTTCATGGTAAATTGCCCACATCAAGCATGTTGCTTTCATGCTATGTAGGATCCTGTGGACAGCATGGATTGGTTCCTTAAAGATTTTCAAGGTCACTCATGTATATGATTGTACACAACATATCATGCTCATAAAAATCATTGAAATGTCTTCATATTGATCCCAGGGGATGGGGCCTGGCATCGCAATGAGAAGGGGGCTTGCCTTTCACAAATTGTTGGCATTTCTGCGTGGGGCAGCAGACACACACGTCATTTGCATAAATGTCCAAAACCGGGGCCTGTGTCTCTGGACCTGTCAGCCTCGCCTTCTCCTGATTGGTTCCTGCTGTTTCACAAAATTTCTCATCTCTTTACTTTCCCTGTTTTGGATCAAACTGTGAATCATAGTTGAAAGAGTCTTTCAATCTTTTAAATTTCTTCAGAGTTGTCATTTCAATAACAGCTTACGGTTGGGCTGTACTAGCAGCTAATGATCAGCAAGAATGACTCAGCAGTGAGGACGTCTGACATGAAGGCGCCGCAGTCTGGGCACGGGAGGAAGAGCGGTGGCTCCTGCACCTGCTCTGAGCCCGGACAAGTCATCTGCCTCTGGCTTCCAAGGCTGCCAGGCCCCTGGAAGAGTCGTAGCAAAGACAACCTGTTCTGTGCAGTCTCCAGAGGAGCGGTGTGCCTGTCCCTCTCCCTCTGTGCCTCCCCCCATTCATGCTCTCTCTCTGTCTCTCAAATAAATAAAATTTTTTTTAAAAAGTTTGCTGAGTGGATAGATCTTATGTCAAGTCTTCCTGGGACGAACAGGAATGAGGTGGGAGAAAACTTTTGGTGGGTCGATACACTCACGGCAAAGACTGTGGTGATGGTTTAGGTTTATTTTCAGACTTTTCTGCTTTTGGAAGATGTGAAATTCAAAATTCCCCTTTTGGAAGACGTAACTCAGGGATTTTGTGAGAATTCACTGAAAGAGTGACACCCTGAGCCTCCTACCTCCTCCTCTTCCTTCCTGGAGTGATTCCGTTCAGTGTGTGTCAGACCTCCAAGTAGTAACTGGCGTAAAGGGTAAAGGAGAAACAATGTTTCCCTTCAAGAGTAAGAAAATAAGGGTTAGGAAGGGATTTCAGACGTTAAATGGATCCAAGTGCAACAGAACCACTTTTTCAAGTCTATCTGCCATGCATGCAAAGGGCCCACAGATATTTTTCATTAGCTGAATCTTTTGGTCAAAAAATAAATAAACAACTTACTACTTAGGTCTATCCTTAAACTGGTAAATATCTCTGAAAATCTATTTAAGGTTTGGTACTTGAGTGACATATATATTTCTGGGGTTTTCTTGTCCTCTTTTTTTTTTTTTTCCCTCCTTAACTTTAGTAAGAGCTACAGGAACAAGGTAGGCAACAAGGATTCCTCACATTAAAAAAATACAGCCAGAGGCTGTCACCTCATGGCAAAAACATGGCAAATGAATCATATTTGGGGAGTGAACTGACAAGAAATGAAGTCCAAATGAAGGTAATGTACAAGCGTAAAATCACCGCGGCATTGGCCCAGAGCTGGCAGCTCTCCTCACTCCTGCTCCCCTAGTCCAAGGTCAGCTGAGTGTGGGCGGCCCTGCCCTGTGACCTGCCTTTCCAGCGAGCAGACCGCTTGCAGAAAGTCTATCCAGACCTTCCCCATCTCCAAGGATGACTGATTTCCAGGCTTGGGGTGACAATTAGAAGTGAACACAACGAGGTTCTATGCCCAGATGTGAAGGTTGAGGGCTATTCGGTGAATCTTCACTTCACACGTCCCTCGTCTGTCCCTTGATATCTTTTAATACACATCAGCAGAATATGCTCATGTGAGAAAATTGTTTATGCAAAAGAAATAAATGTCTTTCTTGGAGGAAGTCGTGTTTTTAAAACATATGTATCTCTGAATAGGTTTGCAAGTTCTAACTCATTTCCCCGAATGTGATAATTTTCCAATAAATCTGAAAAAGAGTGTTTACACAAAGGTGTAACACCTCGGGGGTCTGTGTGGAAAACAAAACACTCATCCCATGTGGTTTTAAATGTATTTTAGTGGTTGCAGGTCCATGTACTCTGTCTAAGCAAACTGTGCCTTCGTCCCTCTGAGACCGAGAAGTGAGTGGAATTGGTTTGGGGAAGGAGCATCTCACCCCCGTGGCATGTAGGACGTGCAGATGAAATGGCCCCATCCTTTCCACTAGAATGATGTTTCCCTTTAAAAATGGTGGTGGGATCTACAACTCAGTTCGCTCAGCTCTGCTCCGAGTGTTTCTAGAGCAGACATGAGTGTATCACAACACACAAAGGCTCACACGGTCTTGTTCTAGTGACTCTGGAGATGGGGCTCACAGGGAGAGAAGGAAGCACCCCCCCCCCATAAATACAGGATCGATGGCAGACCCCGGCAGCTGGCATGTGACCTCACCATGCAGGTATATTTTCTGCTTTTTTGTTTGTTTTTATTAGTGCATGATTATTACTCAGTTTTTCGAAGACTCATTCTGCCTCCTTTACAAAAGTGGTATGTATGATATTGTTCATTTGTTCCTGAATGGAAAAGAAAAGGAAAAAAAAAAACAAGTATGGGCCAGTGTCTCACTAATTAGAAAAAATCTGTTGCTACATAAAAATGTAAAAGCACTAAGTGAGTCCTTTGGCATGCTGGGGAGAACTTGTAAATATCACCACATGCTTCCCCCCAACCCCTTGTTTTACTGTTTTTTTTTTTTTTTTTTTTTTAATTTTTTATTTTTTATAAACATATATTTTTATCCCCTGGGGTACAGGTCTGTATGTTTTACTGTTTTTAAACGTGCAGTGTGATTGCCTTTTCCTTCTGCGTTGGGTGAGCTCATCTCAACACTGGTTTCTGCCAGTGTTTCCCCACTGTGCCGTATGCTCCTCCTTCACCGTAATCTATCAGTTCTGTGGTGGCTTCAGTTCTGCCATCCAGTCTTTACTGAGAAATCTGCAACTGTCTGTCTTCATCTTCCTGATTTTACCAGCTCTCCTTTATGCCTGTTACTCATTAAATCTACATTTCCTCTAAATTTACTATGGCCTAAAACATTGGTAAGGAATTCTCTTCTTCACTTGCATATACTTCTAGAATGTTCTCGCCATGGCCACTTATCCCTTCTCCCTGCACGGTGTTTGCCCGGAGCCCTGTTTTTCCACCCACCACTGGCTCAGGAACTTCCTTTGTTCTGGGGTGTTATGAGTTCTCCTTGCTCCCCCCTCAACCTTTCCTGAGGTGAGCCTGTGACCTGTAGCCTGAGCAGTGGGGCAGGGGGACGGCTGTGCGCAGCCTTGTCTCATGCCCGCCACTGGCTCCATCTGCCTGCTCTGTACCTGCCCACTTCCATGCGCCTTAGCACAGGGCTCCCCACGGGGGCCAGGCCAGCAGTGGGCACTGCCTTCTCCCGGAAGCCTTGTTCTTCCCCAGGCTGGGAAAGGATTTTCCGGGTCAGGGAGCCAACTTCACCCAGGGCCCTGAGTTCCTTTTCCAAGTACTCTGGATATGTTGAGAAGACCTCTTATGACACTGCCTTATATTTGGCTGGACCATTCTTATTGCCCAGAGAAACATGGGACCCGTCTCTCTGTGTCTTCTTTCCTTTTTTTCCCCTTTCAGCATAGTTGCCAAAATATCCTAATTCAGTGGCCTTTTTCTGTCACTGGCTGCCCCCACACGAGCTTCTGCTCTCTAGGAAATGTATAAATAAATGTCTCCCTACTGCTCCAGGCTTTCTCCTTTTACCAGTCCCTATTTTGGTGGATACCAGTGAGATTTTTCTGGATTGGTGTTTTCCCTCGCACCCCGTCTTCCCCAGAATTTGGGGGGACGGATCTCAGGGGGTGCAAGGACCCCAGTCTCAGCTGCATGGGAAGTACAGACTTCAGACCCCACACGGCCTTGGTGGAGTCATGGACGCTGGACAGCTGCCCTTCTCCCCAGCACTGCTAACGTGGCTTCCAGCAGAGCCAGGACTCCCACGGCTTGTGTGCGCTCCCCGGAGCAAGGACTCCTTTCATCTGAACACAGATAACCGAGAGCCAGCCTCGCGCCACAGCTATGCTTCCACCAGCAACTCTGTAATCTCTAAAACATCCATCGTGTTGCAGCATTTGCCCGAAATAAAGCTATTAGTTCATGGTCTGAAGATTTGCACTCAGGGGTCTCACCCTTAAACCCACCCCCAGCCTTGGCACTTCTAAAGATAAATGATCTCATTTGGTCTGTCTTCAGGGAGAGAATTACAACACCCCGTGATCGGGGTTGATTCCCAGGAAGTATGACTGTTTAAAGATAAAGGGTTTCACAATAGGATATAAGTACTACACAATATAAAGCATCATTGCCAATGACTTATGTAAGGGAAGGCATGGGTTTTGTCTAGGAAGGAGTTTTCTGGTCTATGTCTGGATGGGTTCTTCAAAGAACTAAATCTTCTGCATTTATTTATTGGGAGGTGATGTGTTCACAATTATTAATAATCAACAGGACACCAAAAAAAGAAAAAAAAAAAAAAAAGATCTCCTAAATAAATGTGTGCCTGGGAAGCATCGGGAAAGTGCTGTCCCACAGAACTCCCTGTGTGACTGAGAAGAGCTCTATCCCAACCTCCAACACAGCAGCACCAGCTGGGTGTGGCCAGGGGGTGCCTGTAATGTGTCTCCTGTGACTGAACTTGAATTTGTCCATTGGCTATGGTATTGGATGCTTTGCTGGGTAAAAACTATTCTTTTTCTTTTTGTTTTCCTTTTTATTTTTTTTTCATGTATACAGTTGATTATAAAAGAAGCTGTATGTATTGTCGCCACCATTTTGTGACATACAATTTAGTCACATACAATTAGATCCTATGATCTGTCCTTAACCAAAATGGGAAATGGAAGAGTGAGTAAAGACAGCTACAAACAACAAAATTTGGAGACAGAGAAGAACCAATTTTCCCAGTTAGGAAAAAAAAGAAAAGTAAAGAAAAGAAAAAAGACCAGTTGTACTGTTGATTTTTTTTTTTCACAACTGAAGTTTTCCAGTTTGATTTAATGAATACAATCTTAAAGGAATGTCTCTTTGATCTATAATTAAGAAACCATTAGGTCATGTGTTTTATAAAATTTGAATTATTTAAATCCAAAGGTAATATCAGCTGTTTTTCAACTACCAGACACCTGCTAAATATTGGAAAACCAAGGCTGTTTCTTTTCTTTCATGCTTCCTCACCTTCACTGCAAGCATGGCTTTTCTGGAGGCTCATTTTGGCTTCAATGTACTTTCTTCTAAGCTGTGAATTCAGTAGAACTCTCACAAGGCTCTTAAGTGGATGCCCAATTTACTATTCTTTTCCGAATATTCTACTTGCAATGGACATGGTTTTCACCAAAACCACTCTTCCGTCGGTCAGTCTATAGTGAGGCTCAGAACCTGAGGTCGTCTATGTCTTGAATCACTGTATAAGACAAAGCACTGATTTTTTAAAAATCTGTACCCATACCCATAGGCTGCCAAGATCGGAGGCACTGCCTCGAGCTCGTTGGTGAACAGAGCATACTCTGGTGCTCTGAGAGGCACGAGCAGGGAGCCGGTTCCTCGTGAGATTTACAGGTTCTTGGCAATTCTCCCACAGAGCTGCTTCACCTGCCTCCTTGTAGCCACCCAGTTCATGAGCCCCCAGGTGTCAACCCACATCAGTATGGCCTGTGAGACTCTGCCTGGTCCCACTGCTCCCATAACCTTCTCTCTTGGTCACTTACCACTCCCTGGGGTG
Source organism: Mustela putorius furo (assembly GCF_011764305.1). Taxonomy (NCBI): domain Eukaryota; kingdom Metazoa; phylum Chordata; class Mammalia; order Carnivora; family Mustelidae; genus Mustela; species Mustela putorius. Next base: position 24,313 of record NW_025421849.1, on the reverse strand, counting down.
ACCTTTCTTTCCCTGCCTTAATGGCACCATGCTTGTTCCTGCCTCTGGGCTTTTAGACTTACCCTTCCTTCTGGCTTATAAAGCTCTCCCCAGAGAGCTTTCCCAGGCTGCCTCCTTTCACTGTTGGGGTTTCTATCAAATGACAGCTGCTCTGTGTGGCCTTCCCAGATCCCTTAGCTAACCCTCTGTCCCCATCCCCACAGTCACGCCGCACCATTACTCCTCACTGCTATGCTCTGTCTCGTGTGACCCTACACTGCATCTGTCTTCATGTTTACTGACCACCCCCACCCCCAGCATTGTCTGCTCTCCACTGAATACCAAACCTAGCAGGATAGCTGCTCTGTCGTGGGCACGCAGGAAATACTTAATTAAATAAAGATGTGTTAAACTTTAACTGATGATTAAGGCTTATTAAACATAACTGATATTTTCCAAATTAATTTCTCAAAGACGTTCTACTTCTCATGTGAAACAAACCTCTGACTGGAATTCTGGGTGGGGTGTATGTGTGTAGGGCATGGGGGGATCACAGCACAGAGTTCCCACTCAGAGGAAAGAAAGAGGTCATGGTCTCCTCCAGCCTGCCCACTGGGGATGACTGAGCGCCACATCTAAGTACTTAGGCTCTGGGGGTTCGAACACGTTTTCAGGCTCATAGAATTTCTTATTGAAAAATGCAGGTGCCTTTTCATGGTGATTCTTCTCAAGCACTGTGTTCAGCTCTGGAAAGTAGATTTGAAAAAGATAAGACATGGTGTCTGTTCTTGGGGAGCCTACATTATAGCCTCATTGGCTCCTGATTGGGAACAACACATACAGACAGGGTTTATTAAAAAACACATGGAAGAGGAAAAAGGGAAAAAGGAAGAGAGAAATTGCACAAGACTAATTTTGCCCACTTTACTATTTTTTTTTCAAATTGGTCGTATAGAACATAAAATATGTGTAAAGACTGTGGCAAAGTAAATGGCTCATATAGTGAGCATTTCTAAGAGAGTGTTAGGGCTCACTCTATCAATTTTATTGTATAACTGTCGGCTTCCGGTACCTTTCAGAGACAAATCTGGAGCAAGCAATGTGATCAGAAGGGCATTTTGATCTATAAGATCTTATCATCCTACAGATCTATAAGATCTACATTGACACTCCTGAGGTTTCACCCATTTCAAACTGTTCATGCTGAGCCTGTGAGGCATCAGATTGATTCAAGGGGGTGTATAATCTCTCTTCTTAGTGTTTCTGCATAAGACTGTTTTTCTAAAAAATTGTACAGCTGTGTAAGCAGGAACTCTAAATGAAAACACTGAAATAGCTTTAGCTGTTTTTCAACATTAAATACTCTAAGCAGAGCTGAAGTACTGAAAGATAATTCCTCTGTTGTTCCCTTGCCACCTAAAGAGCTTTTTCTCTTGGAAATTTTGAGTTCTGAATTTATCTGAAAAGTCTTAATTATGTTTAAGAAAATGTTTCTTATTCACAACCTAAATTGATCTTCAATCAGTCAAAGCCCTGTTTGGATGCTCCTGGAAAGTTATAGGCCACTGACAAGCTTTCGTCTGTGATTCCTGGATTCTGGGTTAGATCTATTCCAGGAGTCCTGGGAGCCTGCTCCTGGGGAATCTTAATGACCCTTGCACAATCACAGACAAAGCCAGAGGCAAAAAGAACCCTCAGACTCTTACCTCCTGTAGCATTCACTATCTGGTGCTTCCTCCCACGGCCGTACCCTGGGCTCTTCCTACAAAGCCTAGAATGGCTGGGCCAGGTGAACTCTCAGATGGTGAGTTTTTACGACCTTCTGCCAAATTTTCATTTACTCATATGCTTAGGAAACAGCGCTGGATTCTGTGGGGCAGGGATATTAATAGTTTTTAAGTCGAAACTTCTATATCAGAATTACTGCCCTGTCACTTGCAAATCAAGAGTGAATTAACTTCATCTTTTTGAACTTTTATCTCATTGACAATAGAGATAGTGAAGATTGCTCCAAGTCCTTTACCTAAGAAAACACCTGTGAGTATTCTGTAATACAACACTCTCAAAGACAAGAAATGATTTCTTCTTCAAATCAATTCAGAATGAGGCAAGGTAGAAAGAAAGATGAAAAAGAAGGAAGGAAATAATCTTGCATTATTATTTTTCGCAGTTGAACCGAGGACCCAGGAGTTTGAAAGGTGAAAGGTGCTGGATGTGTTATGAACAAACCTCCTGTATGTCCATGGACACCCTCAGCAAAATGGCACCTGCATAAACGGTCTGTCACCATTCCCTAACACCAAAAGCAGAACACAGTCTTCTCTCCCTGTGACTTTCCATGCACTAAAAGATGATGTATTTCAAACTTATGTTGAGCACCATCAAAATGAAAGTGTGTATCTCTCACTCTAAGGAAAACAAGAATGAGAATGAGGTGATATTGGCAGACAATGGATTTCTTTTTAGTCCCAAATGTAAGGAGTTTAGGAAAGCACAATATTTCCTTAATCTATCTCTCTCTAGGTTTCTCTGGATTGTGGAAAGTCACCAGAGAATCTGTTTCCTGGTTATTTGTTCCTTATAGTTCACAATTTCTCTCAATGTTCATCTTTAATTTTATCCCCTATATAAGCCCACACAGGGTCTTTGATTCACAGGTGTGTTATTTTCCATCAGCTATAGCTTATTGCCACTCAAATTATATTGTGTAAAATGTAATAAAATGAAGACCTTGAAAAAAATGCAAATAAGCAAAAGAAAAATATATATTTACAATATAAAAAATATGCATGTGTGTGTATTCACACACTATACAACTATATGTGTGTGTACATATGTGTATATATTTATAGTTGTAACGCATAACTTACTTGGAAGATACAGTGCAGGGACAGCGACATTTCTATAGTCCCAGATGCACAGAATTATGGGAGAAAAGATTCATTTATAGGCAGTGTGGCGCACTTTTTATGGACTCGATTAATCTTGGGAAAATAGAAAACATTAAGTAAAACCGTACATAATAGTAAAGCTATGTATCTGCTATATTCTTTAAGATGCTGTCGTCGGGCCATGGTGACACCGAAGAACACGCACAGAGAGGAGCGCAGGGGCCGGAGCCAGGCTCTCAGGGCTGTGCAGGCTGGGGCTGCGGGCCAGGAACCAGCACCACCGGATCAGAAGCCCCAGAGCCTGGGGTCTGCGGGGAAATGCAACAGGTGCGTTCATCGAAGTCAGGGAGTGCTCCCCGGAGGAGGAGGCGGTGGATGCGGGGGTTTTCACAGCATGGAGTTTAGAGGGAGGCCACCAGAGCAGGGACAAATGGGGCAGGGCACACCTGCAGGGATGACGCCGAGCTGGAAGGAGGGGGGGGGGCTGGCAGGCTGCCCCCGGGACACGGGAGGACACGGGCTGGCCAGGGGACGAGCCGGAAAGCTGGGTCAGGACGCCGCACTGTGAGGGGCCCTGAGTGTCCAAGCCAGGAAGGGTGATGCAGTGCCCAGGCAAGGGGCACCCAGGGAGGCTTCAGGGTGCAGACCGGCACCTGCTCCAGTGGGACGACCCCGCAGGGCCCAGAGTGGGGGAGGGGAGTGGGGCTGCTGCGAACCTGGGCTGGGAATCTGTCTCTATAGACTGTATCTGAAATGGAGCTAATTAGTGATCAGGACTGAGTCAAACGGAGTGAGACCAGTTCTTGGAAGGTTGCAAGGTGGTTTGTCTCCTGGTACCTAGCCTGGCTTTTCTTGTTGTCGGGTTTCCCTCCTCTTCCAACCACCAGCCGTGAAGTCAGGTTTTAAAATTGAATTCATTTAATGATTTTAGGCCCTAACCCCTTACCCAGAGGGGAAAAATGCTGTCAATGATATCTTGTATATCCACCCAGTAATATCCATTTCAGGGATGTATTGTTATTATTACTTATTGTTATTATCTTGCTTTTAAAAAAACCTGTCTCACAAATGCATTCTATGTGATCCATGTTATTCCATAGAGTGAAGGTAGCATGCTTTATCTCTGTGCTCACCAGTGGCAGAGAACCGGACCGTGACTGTGAGGACGTGACACTGTCCTCACAGGCGTATTCTGTGTTGCTCACGTGTCCCTGTGGGATTCGTTCCCAGGAGTGGAGTTTCTACTCTGTGTAGACGGTGCACTGAGGGGATTTAAGGTGATCCTCCTTCTGGACTGTCATCTTCAGAGCTATGCAGCAGGTGTTTGGGACATTTTTATTTAATGTTATGCAAATCACCTTCCAGGGGCTCCTGCCTAAATCCCCTGGACCATGGCAAGCCAGTTTATGTGGGTCAGGCAGCCAGACCCCCTGGGTTCCAGTTCTATGACCTCACAACTAGCCGTGTCATGTGAGGACAGTGAACTGAGATGCCTCCTGCCTCAGTTCCCCTACTTGTGAATGTGAGGATGTGTTGAATTATCACATGTAAAGCACGTGAGGCAGTTAGAGTCCTGGACGTCCTGAGTACCCAGCATGGGTTAACTCTTCTGGTGGCTTTAATGATCATCTTTAAATGTATTCTGTTTTTAAACTGCATCTTATGCTGAATGATACACAGGGATATCAGATCTGATGTGCTAGCTACATGTCATACTAAGACATGGGAAATAGAAAATTATAAAATTAAAAAAAAAAAAGGGTTCAGACTCCGCCACAATTTGGAAAGTTCTAGCCTGAGCCAAGATCATTCCTCGGAATGCCTTGAGCTCCTTAAATCAGAGAGGGTCCATGGTGCCACATGGGTGTTACGAGACTCATCTCTCCAAGTGGGAGTGAAGTTGGGCATTTCTCGTATGTTCACGAGTCATTTTATTTTCTTTTTGTAAACTGACCATTATCTTTTTTGCCTGATTTTATATGAAGTTTTGGTCTTTATCCATTGGTTTGTAAAAAGGGTTTTATAAATGGAAGAGATTAGCTCTTTGTCAGGTGTACTAACAATTTGTTCCTATTCATGTCTGAAGTATTTCTGAGGGCTCCCCCCACCCCCATTCCGTACCTTTCAGTTGAGCTAAGTTATCAGTCTTTTCTTCGCTGGCACCTGGGTTTGGGCCTTGCTGACACCCTTGATCTTACCCACAAGGCTGAGAAGCGATTGGGTCCTGCTTAGAAAGCCACAGCTGGCCACCTGTGCTTTGTATCCACAAACATTCTCCCCTGGTTTTTCCTGTCCTTTCTCTGGGTCTCTTTTAGTGTAAATCTTCATTCCATTCCACAACTACTTCAATGTACGGTGTGAAGGATGGACCTTGTGTGATGTATGGACCTCTAGATGGCTATTTGGGCCAGCATCACTTACTGAGTAACTCCGTTTTCCTCACTGAATTGAATTGCCACGTTCACTGGCCGCATGTGCTACATTCCGGGGTAAGTCTGTGTGTTTACTGCCGGGCCCTCCGATCGCTCATCATGAACACCTGTCCTGACACGCTAATCTCTGAGAGCCCGAGTCGGGCTCTGTCATGTACTTCTCTACACCTGTAGAGCTAACACTTGTTATCTTTTCACTAAGTACTCTTTTCACTAAGTGTACTCTTTTCACTCAATGACTCTTGAATGTAACATTTCAAATTGAAACATGGCATTATCAAAAAAAAATAATAAAAGGAATGATCTTATTTTACTTAGCATTGTACTTTAGGAAGGACTAATGTCTTTATAATATCAAGTCCTGGTACCCAACCCAGGGATTGTTTCTGTCTCCTGTCATGTCCTTCGGTGCTGTTCTGAATATTTATTCATAGAAATCTTGAAACATTTCTTGTTAATTTTTTATTTCAGATTCCATTAAAATTGGGGACAATTTTTCCTTATTTTACATATGTGGGGAGAACCATTGGCTTTTGAAATTAATTTCAGAGGGAGAAACTTTACTGAATTTTCTTACTACTTACTGTTTTTGGGGATCTTGTCTTATTTTCAAGAAACAGACACTGATAATTTTGATTTATTTCTAATGTTTATGCTTCTTGTTTATACCTCTTCTTGCTGAATGTGCTAAGAAAGGTAAGAATAGAAACCTGGGAGGGAGGAGTGAAATATTAAATACAGGTTTAAAAAGGAAGCTATTGCCACCAAAATAAATGTCCTCTCAGGGAGCAAGTTATGAGAGAAGTCAGAAATAGAAGTCTGGGACCTTAAAGAGATATGAAGGAATGAAGAAAAAGCTTACAAAACATTATATTGCTGTTATTATATGACAGAAGTTTTAAATCATTTTATCATCCCTGAATGATGAACCAAATCCAGTCTCTCTCTCTTTTTTTAATTTAAAATCAATTAATTGAGATGCCTGAGTGGCTCAATTGTTAAGCGTCTGCCTTTGGCTCAGGTCATTATCCAGGGTCCTGGGATCCAGCCCTGCACCCAGGCTCTCTGTTCAGTGGGAAGCCTGCTTCTCCCTCTCCCACTCCCCATGCTTCGGTTCCCTCTCTCCCTCTGCTTCAGTTCCCTCTCTCAAATAAATAAATAAAATCTTTAAAAATTTTTTAATATAAAAAAATCAAGTAGTTAACACATAGTGTATTCTTATGTATTTATGTACTATGTATGTATTATGTATATTATGTATTATCCTGTAGTTTCAGGATAGAATTTGGTGACTCATCTGTTGCGTACAACACCCAGTGCTCATCACATCCGTGCCCCCCCTTAATGCCCGTCACCCCATGACCCCATCTCCCTGCCCACCTCCCTTCAGCAGCCCTCAGTTTGTTTCCTGGAGTTAAGAGTCTCTTATGGTTTGTCTCCCTCTCTATTTTTATCTTACCTTATTTTTTCTTCTTTTCCCCTAAGCTCATCTGTTTTGTTTCTTAAATTCCACATATTAAGGAGATCATATGATAATAGTTCTTCTCTCATTGACTTATTTCACTCAGTATAACGCCCTCCAGTTCCATCCACGTCGTTGCAAATCACATCAGGTCTTTCGATGTGCATATATATTCATTCGAGGATATCAAACACAGCTTCACATTTACTTCTACTTTTTTCTCTATAAACTCCTAACTAATTTGCTTTTTCAAGGCTCATAGATTTTGAGAAAATAAGGCAAGATCAACCACTTTTATTACATTAGCTTTGGGGCATAATATATATATTGTTATGGAATCGTATATATACACGATTATGAACAATGAAGGAAACATAATAATAATTATCATAATTAGTGATATTAATAATGTAATTAAAAGAGGAACAGCCACAACACCACTGAAAACTTCCTGTGTGCCAAACACTGAGTGCAGTGATGTAAATGGATTTTCTTGTTTAATCCCCACAAAAACTAAGTTTGCAAAAGCTTAATTGCCCAAATCCATTGTTTATGACTTATTTTCAAAGCCAGTTCTGTACAACTCTAAAATCCCAGCCCAGGCACTAACTTAGCCCCAAAACTATTCATTTATTTTTTGGTAATAATTAAGAAATCACAAATTTTGGTCCCAAATCAATTTTTTTAAAAAGTCCATCAATAAATGCAAGCTGCTGAAAGATTGACTTAAACACTTGGTAGAGATTTTAAAATAACATAATCTAATCCGGGGAAATGGGCTGAGAGCTCACAGGGGCGTTTTCTGGAGATGCGCACGTAGCATCTCTATCCGAGAAAGAAAACCATCCTCAGGGAGCCTGCGCTCCAGAACTCGGGCATCGCCGACCTTTTATGTAGGACGTTCACGAAGAAACGTCTTAAATGAAAGCTAACATCGGACTCGGAGAGTCTTTGCCCAAAGGCAGACACACACACGTGGCCAGCTTCTGCGGTCAGCTTCTTCCTAAGGCCATGTCCTCCTCGAGAAGCCTGGCTGCCGGCGGAGCCTCGTGAGGGATGCGGGAGATTGGGATCATCCGGGGCAGGGGAACGGGATCATCCAGGGCAGAACAGGATTGTCTGGGGCAGGAGAACTCTGCCTCTGCAGGGCCTCAGAAGCACCAGGCAGGGGCGCCTCAAGAAACAAACCGAGCGACCCCCATTCCCAGAGGACAACTGTGCACAGCTAAGAAGATGGCTTTCCACTGGAGAAAAAGGGGGTATTTTTTTCAGCTGGTGACAGGGAATGAGGTGGGGGACAGGCTGTCAGGGGACTGCTAGAGTCCCCAAAGGCTGAGTCCCTGGGACTCAAAGGGACACTTCCTTAGGAAGCCACTTGCGAGTCCCCAGGGTTCCTGAGGCTGCTCAGAATGGGAACAGTCTGTCCCTCCCTTTCATTTAACCAGTATCCTTTTTTTCTTTAAGTTGAAGTATGGTTGACTTAAAATGTTATATTAGTGTCAAGTGTATGACATAGTGATTTGACTTTTACACATGTTATAAAATACACGCCAGGTAAGTGTCCCCACCATCTGTGGCCACACAGTGTTATCACATTACTGACTGTGTTCCCTGTGCGGCACTTTTCATTGCTGTGACCGGTTCATTTTATAACTGGAAGTGACTCAACCCCCTTTACCCATTTAGCTCATCCTCCAACCCCCTTCCCTCTGGCAACCACCGATTTGTTCCTTATATTTAAGAGTCCGTTCTTTTTATTTTGTTGTTTAGATTCTGCATGTAAGTAAAATCGTATCGTATTTGTCTTTCTCTGTCTGACTTTTTTCAGCTACCACGACACCCTGTACGTCCAGCCAGTGTGTCTAACAAACAGAGGCCCCAGAATTTTCACAGTATAGTCTTTTGCTTCCTTGGTTAAGTTTATTCCTAGGTATTTTATTATTTTTAACCAATTATAAGTGGGATTCTTTTCTTCCTTTCTTTCTGCTACTTCGTTATTGCTGTATATAAATACAATAGATTTATGTATATTAATTTTGTATCCTACAACTTACCTGAATTCATTTGTCAGTTCTAATTTTTATTTTAGTGGAGTTGATAGGGTTTTCTTTTTTCTTTTTAAATAGTATTATAACGTTATTAAAATGAAAAGACAATATTCAAAATAATGCAACAGAAATGAATAAAATCCTTTGTCCAACACTGTACACAAAATGCAGAAATCAGTGCATTTTTTCTAAAGCATGTCTTAACCTTCATTTAGTTCATACTAAAATATAAGCTTTAAATAGCTCAAATCTTATCATTCAGCAGTTTAAACTGTAAACAGCTTGTTGAACTGTTAAGAGAACATTGTAGTAACGTACCTCTGTTAGTGAGCACCTTCTCTTTTGTGCTTGTCTCTACAAGATCCACACCTCGAAGCGTGTGGAAGCCCCAGCGCACGTGACAGGTCTCACTGAGTCCGGGTGAAGCAGCCAATCGGGACGGTCCCAGAAGCAGGAAGATGCTATTGTGACCTGTGCCATTAAGACATACTGTGCTCTTGGTCACAAGTGTTTCACTCAAAAAGCAAACAATCCCCGGGAAATACTGAATAGGAACCAGCAACACAAGGCCAGCTTGTGCTGTATTTGTGTATTAATACAATCTTAAAAAAAAACAAACAAACAACAAAACACCAACACAAAACCACAACACATGCTCCCAGTGACTCTCAGTCACACAGCTGTTTCACGATTGCTTAAAACTGACTTCCTGACCACGGGCAAACGGTCTGCTTCTCCACAGGACCTGAACCTGCCCTCCTTCCGCAGCTGCGAGGCCCACGCTACGATGGGCCACGCTAGTGGGCAGAACAGAGCAGGAACTGTCAGGAAAAATGATTTATGGATTCTGGAACCTTCTCATTTGTCAAGGTGTGAGACATGTGCACAGGTGAGAACATGGCTGCCAAGCACACTGCCAACCTCCCCTCAACGGAGCAGAAGGCAAACTGGAGGGACCCAGGCCTCGGGACGATTTTTAAACTGGGCAGGAAGGGCCACGGGACAGATGTGGGCCCCGCCCTCAGTGGCACAGACTGTTTGCAGAAATAAAGGAGACAGAACTTCATGGGCCCGAGAGCCAGATCCTTTCAAACTGACTAAGCAAAAATGGTTTTTGGGTTTTTTTGGTTGTTTACTGTTTTTTGTTTTTTTAATGATTCTGATCTAAACAATACTGTGTTTTCTTTCCATTTGCTCAATTTTCAGTCAGGAGTCATCCTCCAGCTTGTTTTAACATTCTGAATACATGTTACTCTAAGGTAGCAACTAATTGGTTATCCCGTGACTACGGCCCGTGGCTGCCACACAGGCTTCTATAAGTCTCTAATGTATACACACATCGAAGGTTTCCCAGCCTTCCCTCCCCGCCGGCACAGCTTTCCGTTCTAGGCTGGAACAGACTTTCCTGCAACGCCAACAAATCAGGGCTTCCCAGCCTGAGGGCGCCTGGTGGCTGCTCTGACCCTCTCTCTAAGACGGAGGGTTCAGCTATTCTGCTCTGCGATCTGGAGCACTCCCCTGTGAATCTCCACTGAATGGGAGAGTGGCTTGCCAACCATCTGCTCCCAGGGAGCCCCTGCTGAACCACGACCGCAGAGCCTAAGGAGAAACCACATAGGACAAGTGTTTGCGCTTCATGTGGCCACCGAGGTCCAGTTTTGTTTTTGGATCCGGTTTGATGACACCGCAGTCAGCAGACAGGGGCTGGGGTTGGGGGCCTGTGTGTGTTTCTTCTGCTTCCCGAAAAAACTTTTCATATTTGTCCAGGTACGGGGGTCTCTCAGGTAGTAGGTAATAATGCGTCGAGCTGACCTTCTTCCCATTTTCGATAATGGGCAGAATGCAAGGAACCTTATTGGCAGATCCTTCGCTGTTCTGTCTCTGCAGAGCCTTGCTGCTGACGTCGAAAGCGAAGCTCTGCGTGGGAGGCATGACCCCGTTGAGGTAAGACGGGAGGCTCCTGGGGCTGGGTGTGCGCGAGTTACTGCGGGATAAAGGTTCTCTCGGTGGCACTTTGGGAGGCCTGTCTTCGTCACTGTAGGTGCTGGAAGTAACCTCTGCTGACCACCTTCTGTAATCCGGCTTCACAGGCCGGGGAGGTATGGGGACCCTGGGGGGCACCTCGGGTTTGTCTTCGTCTGAGTTGGGAGAAGCTCTGTGTATGTAGCTGGACACCCTTATGGCGGGCTTGTTGAAAGACCCGGCCGGTCCCGAATGCGACCCTCGCAGTCTCCGGTGGCTCTGGGGCGGGGGAGGATTTGAACTTTGCACCGCGCCGTGCGGCTCGGGCGCCTGGCTGAGGTCGGCCGCGGAGACCACCGGGGTGTCGAAGTATGCGTAGTTGATCTGTCCACACCCGCGGAAGCTGCGCCGGCCAGGGACGTCGTATCTGAAGCCGGAGAGCGCGCAGTCTCGCAGGAGCAGGTCGGTGTCCGAGCTGGTGAGGAACTCCACCTCGCAGTCGGCCTCGTCCAGGGCGAGGTCCTCCGAGATGGGCAGCGGCGGGAGCGGCCGCGAGCCCCGGTCGCAGAGGGCCGCGCAGGGGAAGGGGGACGGGGGGCTCCTCCCGGGGGTGAGCGGGGGGGGGGGGGGGGACGCGCACAGCCAGTTCACCGAGAGCCGCCGCAAACCGCACACCACGCGCTCCTCTCCTCGCTGCGCCGGGCGGGATGACCAGCGGGGCCAGGCTGGGCTTCTGGGCGGGGCCGTCCCTCGCCGCAGGCGTCGCCGCGTGCCCGAGAGACGCGAGGTGCTCCTGGGCCGTGGAGTTGAGGCTGTAGGCCATCGTGATCGGGTCAATGTTCAAAAAGTGATTTTCAAACTCACTGCGGCTGCCCCAGCAGGTCCTCACGGTCCTCATGGCTTGGCCATCGTGCAGATATCCAGTTTTTTTTTTTTTTTTTTTTTTTTTTTATTTATTTATCAGAGAGAGAGAGGGCGAGAGCAAGCACAGGCAGACAGAATAGCAGGCAGAGGCAGAGGGAGAAGCAGGCTCCCTGCCGAGCAAGGAGCCCGATGCGGGACTCGATCCCAGGACGCTGGGATCATGACCTGAGCCGAAGGCAGCTGCTTAACCAACTGAGCCACCCAGGCGTCCCAGATATCCAGTTTTTAATGGGACTCTAATCTCCTGAGCAGCAACTCCTGCCGTGGACATGGTGTCTTACTCTGGGAGGTCTCCACGCTTGAGGCTGAGGGATCTGCGGTCAACCAGTAGCCTGCATTCCCCCCGCGGAGCCTCGGCTGCCCCACGGCGCCCTCCCGCGCATGTCCGTCCCGGCTGGCTCAGCGCCGCGGGCTCAGGGGCCCGGACACCGCGCAGGCGCCTCGCCACTCGCTGGCCGCCGCACCCCACTTGCGCTCCCCGCTCGCACTCGTCCGCCGATAGGGTTTTCTATTTATAGTATCATGCCAGTTTATTTGCTGGCTGTCAGTTTTCTTTTTTTCTTTTTTCTTTTTTTTGCCATTTGCAAACAGGGAGAAGTTTGCTTGTTATGAATTTGGACATCTTTTATTTCTTTTTCTTGTCTATGTGCTGTGGCTAGGACTTCCAGTACTATGTTTAGTGAAAGTGGTGAGAGTGACCCTCATTTTGTTTCTGATCTTAAGGGGAAAGCTCTCAGTTTCTCATCATTAAATGTAATGTTAGCTGTGGGATATTTGTTTGTTTTATAGAGAGCCTTTATTGTTTTGAGGTGAGTCCCTTCCACACCTACTTTGCTGAGAGTTTTTTATTATGAATTGATGTTGTACTGTATCAGATGTTTTCTCTGCCATCTCTTGAGATGATTGTGTGTCTTTTCATTCTTTCTCTTGTTAATGTGATATAGCATATTCACTGATTTATAGTGGAATATTGAACCACACTTAAATTCCTGGAATAAATTCTACTCTATCATGGTGGATGATTTTTTTTTAATGTATTCTTCAATTTGTTTCATTCGAGTTCCTTTGAGAGTTTTTGCAACCATGTTCCTCAGAGATGCTGGTCTGCAGTTCTTTTTTTTTTTTTTTTTTTTTTTGTGGTGTCTTTGGTTTTGGTATTAGGGTTATGTTGGAACTTTTCCACTCTCTTCCACTTTCTGGAATAATATGAGAATACATTTCAGCTCTTCTTTAAGTGTTTGGTAGAATTCACCTGTGAATTCACTTGGTCCTGAACTTTGTTTGCTGAAAGTTTTTTGATTACCAATTAAATTTCATTACTAGTAATCAGTCTGTTCACATTTTTTATTTCTTCCTGATCCAGTTTTGGAAGATTCTGTTTACAGGAATTTATCCATTTCTTCTAGGTTGCTTCACTTGTCAGCCTACAATTTCTCATATTATTCTCACACAGTCCTTTGTATATTCTCCCCTTTCATTTCGATTTCTATTTATTTGAGTCCTCTCTCTCTTTTTCTTGATGAGTCTTGCTAAAGGTTTATCAATTTTGTTTATCTTTTCAAAAAAACAGCTTCTAGTTTCATTAATGTTTTCTATTTTTTGAAGTATTTATTTCATTTATTTCTGCTCCAAACTTTATTATTTCTTCTTTTCTACTAGTTTTGGGCTTTTTTTCATAGCTGCTTTAGAAGTAAGGTTGGGTTATTTATTTGAGATTTTTCTTGTTATATGAGGTAAGCCTGTATTGCTACAGTGTTCCCCTTTAGAGCTATTTTTGCTGCATCCTAAGGTTTCAAACTGCTATGTTTTCATTTTCATTTGTTTCCATGTGTTTTTTTATTTCCTCTTTGACATCTTGGTTGATGCCCATTATTTGGAAGCCTGTGGTTTAGCCTCCATTTGTTTCTTCTTGTAATTGATTATTCTAGTTCCATACCACTGTGGTCAGAGAAGATGCTTGGTCTGAGTTCAGTCTTCTTAAATTTACTGAGACTTGTTTTGTGACCTAACGCGTGACTTCTCCTGGAGAAGGTTCCCTGTGCACTTGCAAAGAATGTGGGTTCTGCTGTTTTGAGTGAACTATTCTGTTGGGTCTGTATATATGTTGGGTCTGTGTGGTCTAATGTGTCATTGAAGCCACTGTTGCCTTGTGGGTCTTGTGCTTGGATGATCTGTCCTTATGTAAGGGGGATGATAAAGTCCCCTGCTGCTGTACTGCTGTCAGTCTCTCCCTCTACGTCTGTGAACTTCTGCTCTGTGTGTTCAGGCACTCCTGCGGTGGGTGCATGTACATTTATGATCATTACATCTTCTTGTGGAATTGTTCCCTTTGTCATATTAATGCCTTTCTTTGTGTCTTGCTACAGTCTTTGTTTTAAGTCTGTTTTATCTGACATGGGAATTGCTACCCTGACTTTTTTCTTTCTCTGCTTCCATTTGCATGATCCATGCTCTCCAGTCTCCTCACTTTCAGGCCACCTTTAGGTTTGAAATGAATCTCTCGTTGGCAACATACAGACAAATCTTTTTTGTTTGTTTGTTTGTTTGTTTTATTTTATTTTATTTTATTTTATCCCTTCTGTCATGCTGTCTGTTGATTGGGGCATTTAGTCCATTTACATTTAAAGTAGTTGTTGAGGGTGCCTGGGTGGCTCAGTTGGTTAAGCAACTGCCTTCAGCTCAGGTCATGATCCCAGAGTCCCAGGATCAAGTTCTGCATCGGGCTCCCAGCTCCACAGAGAGTCTGCGTCTCCATCTGAAATTTCCCTCACTCTCTCAAATAAATAAATAAATAAATAAAATCATTAAAAAAAAATAAAGCAGTTGTTGATAGGTACATACTTATTCCTATTTTGTTAATTGTTTTTTGGCTGTTTTTGTAGTTTTTCTCTGTTCCTTTCTTCTCTTCTTGCTTTTTTCCCTTATGGTTTAATGACTTTCTTTAGTGTCATGTTTAGATTCCCTTCTCTTTTTTGTGTGCATACCTACATAGAATTTTTATTTGTTATCCCATTGCCATCAGGTTACCATCAGTTACCATCAGGTTGACATATAACGTCTTATGTATGCAGCATTCCATAGTAAGTTGGTGGCCACTTAAGTTTGAACACATCCTAAAAACACTAAATTTTTACTTCCCCTTCCATGATTTATGTATATGATGTCATATTTTATATCTTTTTTTATATCCCTTGGCTGATTTCTGTAAAATAATTAATTTTACTGTTTTTGTGTTTTTCCTTCCATACTGGTTTTGTAGTCTACTAATTAGTAGCCAGCAGACTGGTTTTATTAGTCTTTACCTGTATTATATATTTGCTTTTACTGGTTAATTTTTTGCCCCTTCATAATTTCTTACTTCCAGTCTGGACTTTTTTTTTTTTCCATTCAAAGCATTCCCTTTAACATTTCTTGTGAGTTGGTTTACTGGTAATGAACTCGTTTAAATTAAAGAAAATTTTTAAATGAAATACTTTTAATACTTAAATGCATTTAAAGTAATTTCTTTATTTTCAAGTATATTTTCCCAACCTGTTCTTTGGGAAGGAATCTTTTTCTTGCATATAGAGACTACATGATAAGAAAATCCACTTAAGTTTTAAGTTGTCAATGTATTCAGAATAATAAGTCTCATCTTGAATTCATAAGAGCTATAGCAACATTTTAAATTAGAGTTCTAATGAGTTTTTAATGAAAACAACAAAACTCTGATTATTGCAGAGAGTGCAGATTAAGGATTAAATGATGGCTGTCTAGACTCACCAACATCTGGCCGTTATTTATTGATTCCTCCCAGCCCCACGTTCCAGGCCAATGGCTGCCAGGAGGACCCTGCCTCCGGCTGCCACCCCCATATGAGCACTGCAGCAGGAAGGTTCTTTTGGTCAACGCAGTGAGAGTCATCTGCTTGGGCTGACAGATGGACAGAAGGAAACTACTTCCTAAAGCAGGCAGAATCATTCTTATGATTCCTAAATGTTTTGGGGGAGGCTGCATATGTTCTGTTGTAGAAGAAAGAAGAGGGAGGAAAAGAAAGATCATGTGTTTGAAGAAGGAAAACACAAGTCAAGACAAGAGGGGAAAGGGCAGAAAAAGAGAAAGAGAAAAGAGCATGTGACATGCTGGTGTTGCCTCCTGGCCTCCAGCCTTTGCTGCTAGAACCGCTGCCCCTGCCCCGCTGTAAAGGGTTCCATGTCTCTCGATGGCCTTCCAACAGCCACATGTGCTTAAACCAAGGTAGGGTCAGACCTGAGCTGACCCCCTTCCTCTGAGCTGCACTCACCACTAAGGCTGGGTATGTCTGAGTGCTCTTCCAACACATTTTTTTTTTAAATTTGACAGAGAGATAGAGACAGAGAGAGCACAAGTAGGTAGAGCGGCAATGAGAGGGAGAGGCAGAAGCAGGCACTCCACTGAGCAGGAAGCCTGATGCGGGACTCAATCCCAGGACCCTGGGATAATGACCTGAGCTGAAGGCAGACGTTTAACAGACTGAGCTACATAGGTGCCCCTCCAAGACTATTTCTAATCAGAGTAGAGGGAGAAAAAAGTGTCTTTGTGGCCATGAAAATTAGAAGATGTAAAACTCAGGGCTCACTGAGATGACTGGGAGGCTACATTGGTTGAGCATCTTACTTTTGATTTTAACTTAGGTCATGGTCTCAGGGTGCTGGGATCCAACCTGACAACAGGGATCCACACACAATGGTGAGGGGGCTCTGCTTAGGGATTCTCTCCCTCTGCCACTCCTCCCACTCTCTCAAATAAATAAATAAATCTTAAAACAAAGAAACAAACAAACAAACAAACAAAAAGACCTCAGAACTCACAAAAGCCAAGGTTTCTACCAAGTTCAACAACTGACCTGTAGGAGGGAATGGACTAGCAGGTGACATGAGGCACCGTTTGCCTCCTCAGCACAGCTGGGTCTTCTCATTCTCACTACACAGCAGAATCCGCCATTTGTCTGTACTAATTTGAGCTTTTTAATCTCATGAATCATAAATGCTGTAGCAAGAAAGTAAAAATAAAGAAGAGGAATAAAACAGACAAGAGAAAATAAAAATAAAATAATAAAATAAAATAAAAATAAATCATAAATGCTGTGACATGAAAGTAAAAATAAAGAAGAGGAATAAAACAGACAAGAGAGGTTAGGACAATGTACACAAATGAGAAAAAGAATGAAAAAAGAAAGACACACATATAGGCATTCTCCTTTGTTGGCTGTCATGAAGCATGTGAGCATTTTGGGGAGACCCACATGACAAGGGGATGAGGGTGGTCACCATGCAGCTGCCAGCAAGAAACTGGAGCTCTCAGACCCTCACACAAGAATAAATGAATTCTAACCAGTAACCTGGTAGAGTCTGGTAGCAACATCCTTCCCTGCAATAGACAACACAGATTTTGTACCTGAAAGTGATCTTGCTGGAACAACGACCTGAAAATGTGAGCGTGACTGTGGATGGCAGTGAGTGGAAGACAGAGAAATTCTGAGGAGTGTGAGAGAAAGTCTCAATGTCCTGTTAGTAGAAATTTAAGTATTGAAGATGCTGTTGATGAAGCTCAAAAGGAAGTAAGAAGCAAGTTACTGGAAACCAGAGGAAGCAAGACCCCTGTTATGTGGTTTCAAGGCTTTGCAGAAATCATCTCCTGCAGTCGTTTGAGAAGCAACAGGACTTGCAAGCCATGAACTCGGCTTTATAGCTAAGATTTCCAAGGAAAGATGGAGGTGCCTTCTGGCTTGTAGTACTGATAGCTGAGCACTGCATGTAATAACCCTCCTACTTAGTGTAAAATGCAAGAGGAGAGAGGTACATTAGAGGAAGCACTGTTTGAAAAAAAGGATCCAGGTTTTGATTATTTTGAAATTTTTCAAGTCTTTCCAGGCAGCAGAGAGAAAAAGCCAAGAGTGTGACCATGCACATTTTGCAAAACCTTGGAAAGATCAAATCATCAGAGTGTTCCAAAGGGCTTTCAGATGATCAAGGATGTTCTCCTTGCAGACCCTCTTGGCCATACCAGAGAGCTTCTAAGAAGGTAAATTGTGTTGTCCCTAAGCCCACACAGCAGGAATCCCAGGTAAAAAGGGTTTATCCAGAAAAGACCTTGGGGGCTTTTGTCTAGAAATGTGAGCCCCATCCCATCCAGGAAATTCATGGGAGAGACACAAGTTCTTGATAAAATTGTATCAGTAAAATTCTGGCCAGCTTGGTCTAAAAGAGAGTATAAAAGGGAAAGAGGATACCAAAATCCTAAAATTATACTGTCAGGAAGCTGGCAGAGGGAAGTTGGTTGCATGTACATAGTATCCTCATAAAGAAGGAAAGATGACTCTCATGTCTAAACCAAGAACCCAGAGACTGGAGACAAGAGCCATGGAAGGTTACTCTCTGTGTTTGAGAACTATTATGGACCAGTGACCTTTTGTCCTTTACTTTTTCTCCTTTTTAGGATGGGGACATCCATAGCTGTTATGGATGGCTATCCCACCACTGCACATGGGGTGCATGAGGAGGGTGCAGGTGACTTTTCTTAAGGCTGGTTGCTGGCTCTGTAGGTTTGCAGAGTGGCCAGTCAAGAGGAGTTTCGCATAGTGTCATCCACACCTTGGAACTGACCTACATGATGAGGTCCTGGACTTTGAGCAGATGCTATCATGGGATGAGGCCCTTGGAGACCTTGGGATGGATGAACGTATTTTACATTTGGGAAGGGCCTGAATCACTGGGCGTTGCAGTGACTCTGACAATCTTGTAAGGAGGACCCCATGATTCCTGTTTCTGTATTTGCCCTTTTAAGAGCTCCCTCCTTTTGAGTATGGACAGGACCTGTGACTTCTAATCTATACAGTCCTTCAAAGGTAATAGACATAAGTTACTATGTAGGTGGGATTCAGCAACACAGCTAACTGTCTTGCTGGAGACTCTTTTGCAGACAGTGGTAAGGCACGCAGGTACTGGGGGGCGGCCTACCTCTTGAAGAAATGCAGGCAGCCTCTAGAACCCAAATGCAGGCTATGCTGTGGAACAGCTCAAAGCCAAGGCCTTCCGTTCTCCAGCTGGGAGGGAATGAATTCTGCCAACAAGTGAGCGAGCCTGGAAGGAGACTTTTCCCCAGTCCAGCCTCCGAGTGAGAACCCAGCCATACTGTACAACCTTGAGTGTGACAGAACCCAACAAAGCCACGCCTATGCTCCCAACTCACAGAAGCAGCAAGGTAAGAAGTGTGTGGTGGTTTAAGCTGCTCGGTTTGTGGCACTATTTTTATGCAGCAATGCATATCTACCATGGCAAGTGAGAAGGAGAGAGAGATAAAAAAGAGTGAATACAAAAAAGGACAAGAAAACACAGTCAACAGTCCTGAAAAGACAGTCCCCAGAGGGAAACTGAATGCAGGAACTGCCGACAATCAGGGCCAGCTCGCTGATTTGTGGGAGGACAAGAAAGCAGTTCAGAGTGGGTGGACTTGAACCACTGAACACAGGCCCCAGCAGCACAAGAAGAAGAGGTGCTGAAGAGGACACGTCGGGGCTGGAGAACTCTGTCAGCCCTGTCTGGGGTGCTGTCAAGACCTGGTCCAGCAGGAACCTCCATACCTGCTGAAAGCCAGAGCTTTCTGCCAACCTGCTTTGGCACCTGCCATGCTTCACAGAAGGAAGACATGCCATCTGACGACACTTTTGAGGCTCTTCAGGGGCCGCTCTGACCGCAGCTCCTGGTCATCTCTTTAGAAATGGAAAGTAATGAGTTTAGCTCGACGTCTGCTAGTTTACAGGGTGGCCCAGAGAAATTTTCATGATGAGTCACACATCATCTCTTTCTTTTGAGATTCTGGTTCTTAATTCTCGCAGAAATAAGTAAAAACTATACATCAGGGATAGCGACTTCTCAGTGGTCAACAGTCTACTGCTTTGGTCAATAGAACATGGTCACAGAACCCCTTGGTCTGGCTCCAGAATGTTTATAAGCCACTGTTAGGCTGGGTTTCTGGGCATCTTTTGTCCTGACGCTGCTCCTGGGCATTTGGTCTCTCCAGGCAAGTGGGTCCTCAGACAAACCAACAGCAGAAACACTATTACCCACAACACTCGCTCCTTTGTCTTTCTTCTTAGCACTCACAGTAGTTCTGTCTTGTTTGAATAATGGTTTGAACGATGCTGAATTCGGGTTATTTGTCAGACACATGTTGTAGGAGTAAGTGCCTGAGGTAATGCAGTCGCCCGGAGTACAACAGACAGTGAGATTTCTTGGGTGATCAAGAAGAAAACCACACACACACACACTCTCTTGTTCAATACAAGGGACTCTCCTTTGAACATAGCATTCATGACTAGAGCTTTCATTAACTTCTCTAATGGCAGCTAAAGTGAAACATTTATGAATAAGTAAAAGAGGCTAAAACAGCCTCTTCTCCCTCTCCCACTCACCCTGCTTGTGCTCTTTCTCTGTCAAATAAATAAAATCTTGCAATAAATAAATAAAGTCATTTGCAAAAAAGAATAATATCGAGAGTTGACTACAGCCAAATAGCAGAGAGCTCCATGGGCACGAGCTCCTGCCAGGGCACTGCTGTGCCCCTCAACATGCTTTTCCTTTTATTACACACTTAAATATCCAGTGTCTGTTGGAATTTCCAGATTAAATCAGGAAGCAAGAAAAATAAATAGGTTTTATGAACGTAAAGAAATGCAGAGGCTATGTAACTGAACAACATAAAAATAGATTACAATGACATTGATTTCTTAGATACCCAGACCCTGTTTCTCATTCAGAGAATGCTTTTCTCCCTCAATTATGCATGTGGAATGCATGTAAAATACAATTTGGACCTTGCCATCTTCTGCAAAATATTTTCAAAGTAAATTGGTAGGTTTGGTTTTTTCTCTACTCAATATAGGTTAAAATACATGTGGGTCTTTAAATAAAAGAACATGCCCAGATGCTTCCTTCTTGCCAATATTGCTTCTAATTTCTCCCACTGTCACTGAACATCAGGATGTAGCTGGTCACCCAGTGGGAGGTCCCCCTTCCCCCACTCCCCAAGTGGCCACAGCTGGGACCTCCATTCTCTCTTTAAAATCAATCTGCAGCCACTGGTATTTATTTGACCTAAGTGGGGATCAATCACCAGCATCTTTCTATAGGCATCTTTCTATAAAAGGAGGAAAATAGAAACAAAAAAAAATAAAAACTGTTAAGATCATTGTTAATAAAAACACCTGTGAGGCTGTGTATATACCAATGATAAGAAAATAATAGTCCTCCAATGCATAACATGCAACTTCTCATCATTACAGAAAAAAAAAAAAGCATAAAACCATGAACTGAATGTAAAGAAATGGGACTTAGATTAATTGTGGACATTCTAGGGCACAGACACCCCTGAATCTGTAATGTGGTTAATATGGGGAGAGGCCCCCAGACATCCTGTGCTCGGGTCCCCTCACAGAAGTGGTGGATCTCCTGGGTCCCGCATAGGGTTTGCAAAGAGTCCTGCTATCTGAGCCCTTTGCCTTTTGCTCTACCTAAGGAAACAAACTCACATTAAAGAAATTCTCAGAAATAGTTCAGCACATTGAAAAGGATCCAAAAGAAAATGTTGGAAGCTGATCCAAATGAAGTTTCATGGTAATTCTCCACAGCCCAGAAAAGAGGGTCACTCGCTATCGTCAGTCACGTGATGGGAAGAAGGCAGGCCAAGTTCAAAATACTCTTGCTAAGTATTTACAAAGACATAAGACACTAATTTTCAATGTTTCTAAGTGTTTTAAATTATAGCGTACTACATAAATATGGCCTTCATCTGTCATAACTAGGTAGATGCCCAACTTAACTTCACGACCAAAGGGGTGTAGCAGCCGGTGGAGAACTTCAGCTTTGAGCTCTCAACGCCAAGTCTCATCATGCCGTTGTGGTGGTTTCATCCAGAAACAAGTCTGTATGTGTGAGTAAGAGTCCTGGGGAGCTCGGGAGCTCGTACCCACATGCTTTCCCTTCCTGTCTTTCTCTTGCTGCCTCCTGTTCTTTTCCTTTAAATAAAAACCTTTCATGAATACAACCCATGGAGTCCTCTCAGACACACCAAGTGGAGAAATCTTCGCATTTACCAAATACATATGCCGCATGGGAAGAGACGTTGTTATGACTCCGAGATTTAGAGTGTGAATGGAGTCAGCATGCCTAAAGTGAATTTCTCTAAATATAAGTAATGCATATTTCTGGTGCCATATCTTCAATAACATGAAAGTAATAAAAATAGAAAGAGAGAACACTCTCATCTCTCCATGAAAATACTTCTTAGTGTAATGTGGCTCCCTAAATCTGTTGAACTGGAAGACAGCACCGTTTTCTGACTTCAGCATTTTTCTCTTGTAGACTATTTTGTGCTCGGAAAATATATGATTGGGATGGCTCCAATTATGTAATCTTAGAGTACATCCTTAAGTATCTTAAAATGTGTTGAACCTATTAAAACCAGTAAGAAGTTACAGAGCACCGATTATTAAGGAACGAGTCCTAGGACCTCAAGTAGGCTGGCATGGGAGATCCTTTGTTTTTGTTTTTGTTTTAAAGATTTTATTTATTTGACAGAGATCACAAGTAAGCAGAGAGGCAGGCATAGAGAGGGGGGGAAGTAGGCTCCCTTCCAAGCTGAGAGCCCTATCTGTGGCTCAATCCCAGGACCCTGAGGTCATGACCTGGGCCAAATGCAGAGGCTTTAACCCACTGACCCACCCCAGTGCCCCGATGCTTTGTATCTAATGCACGCACCAGAGATTCAAATGTAGATAAAATGCTTACATTATAGGGACTCAGATGGGACTCTGGGAAGAGAGAGGATGTGGATGGGGGCTTGAAATCCAGCCTTCATTCGATGTCGTGGCAGAGAAGTAGGACTGAGGACCATCTCAGCCTGTACGACCTTGGACACATCAGTGAGTCTCTCTGTGCTGCTGGGCCTTGCTCAGAACATGCACAGATTTGACATCTCTAAACTCTATTTCTTCTCTATAAATCTGTTGTATCACTGAATCACTGTCTTACTTTTTTCAGCAAAACTCTCCTGGTCTTCACTGAATCTTTCCAATTCTTGGGCATGGTCTTTCTTTCTCATCAGAGATCTACTGCAGCACATCAGTTGGTAAAAGCCTTAAGAAAAGCTGGCAGCAAGTATCTTTGTGAACAGTCCTTGCTTCCACTACTAGATCTATTAGCCAACCTATGATTAAACCCATTCAATTTAACAAATACCATTTAACAAAAAACACAATTTCAAACACTCAAATGTGTCATATGGAAGTGTGGAATGGTTTCAGTTCAGTATTTCTAAACCTCCATTAAATCTGTTTTGTTAAATTGTCAGTCTTTCAGGAAAAGTCTTTGTTTGTGATATGATTTTGCAAATGAGGGGGTAAAGGGCTGATTCCAAGTTTGAAGTTGTCTTTTGAAAAACCTCAGCCTCCAATAATAAATTTGGCAATACTTATCTAACATTTTATATTCTGAAAGGTTCATTGATAAAGTAACTCAATAAATTGGTTATCTGCTCTGCCATTGTTATTCATGAGCAATTAGTTTTAATAGGAAATTGTGAACTTCCTGCTGGGAGAATGGGCCCTGCTGCTTTATTTATTATTTTTTTTTTACAGATTTATTTATTTATTTTAGAGAGAGGGAGAGAGCATCAAGCAGACTCCCTGCTGAACACCGAGCCAGACATGGGACTTGAACTCATGAACCTGAGATCATGACTTGAGTGGGAACAAAGAGTTGGAAGCTTACCCGACTGCACCACCCAGGTGTGCCCTCCCCCATTGCTTTCCTAAGCTTTTTATGCAGACTTGGGAATGGTCAGAGATGTGTGTAAAGAAGTAACTGCTTTCTAATGTTCTCCAATTTGAATCTGACTTCCCTTTAAAAAAAAAAAAAATAATGACACATTATTTAACAGCTCTCAGTGCCTTTTGCACTCATACCATTGGCTGTCAAGTAAATGCTGGAAAAAGACACCCTAAAGAAATGTCTATGTGTAGAGTAATCTTCACTTTAATGTTGTAGTATAGAGACATCAAATCCATTACAACAAACACTCCCACTTTTTTCATCTTTCTATTTCTCGTATTCAACACAGTTCATACTGTAGGTGTGAAATAAATGCTTTCTGATAAATGATAGATAAAGTGCTATGTGCTGGACGGCCCTGTTTTGTAAAGGGGCAGTGCAGCAGGTAGGTCAGTACGTGCATGCTAAGGCCAGACAGAGCTGAATTCGAGTCTGGCTGTGCCCGTTCCTAGCTGAGTATTGGAGGGTGTTAGATGCTCCTTGTCTCCGTGAAGAGCAGAGTTTAGGGCCCTGCCTTACAAGTTCCTCCTGACCCATTCCATATTGGTTTTCTGTATTTTCTCTAGATAAGGCTTTGGGGCTTAAGAGCAACATGGCAAAGCCTTTCCCCAACTATACCTATTAGGGATCACATCTGTCAGTAAAAATGTGTCTAAAAACAAACGCCAAATAAAATAATTAAAAATCTCTAAGTATCAGGAGTTCTATCACCATATATCTGAAAATCTATCAGAAGTATTGGCATTTCATGGTTACTCAGTTTTCTTTA